>NC_142010.1:36211233-36388733 GCF_049901735.1 Notechis scutatus | reverse complement strand
CACACATACATATATAAAATCTGACATGAACAGGGGACATTACTAAAGATAGTTAAGAGTGCCAAGCTCTGGTGGTGTTGGGACTTGGATTATTCACTCGTCCATTCATATTTTCCCCCCAACTTGAGCTATTTCACAGGAGGGGTTGAAAATAAACTGAACAAGAGAGAGAACCTTATATAATCTTGAGTTCTAGCAGAATAGTAAATAGTTCAGGCCTCACTAGATTTGGGGTTCTTAGTGGTTAGCCTAAGGCTTGGTAACAATACCTATATCCAATGGCTGTCTGCATAACCAGCACTATTGAAATTGTTGGCTGTTTCATGAAGGTCATGGCATCTACTTGGCTACCACTGAACACTACACTCTGTTGTACAGTACCACTGAACAGTACAATATCCATTAGGAGTCCTGAGGCCAAAAGACCTACATTGCTGATTGATCAGTACATTTTTATTTATTTAGTCAACTCGATATCCAATCTTCAACTTGAAACAAGATTTCTTTGCCATTGAATGTCAATCTGTTATTTACACTTTTTTTATTCACAATGGGCAACATTGCGTGCAGCATATCACTTCTGTATTAATCATAACTGAGTACATTTTGAAAAATCCAAAGCTCTAAACTATCTCTGGCTAGATAAAATGAACTGGATTAAAATATATACTGTCGTATTTGAACATAACTGGCTGTGGAAGTCAGATCTTACCAGCATGATTTACAGAATTAAATTTAAAAAACTTTGTCCTCTGGAAAGAAGTGCATCATTTAGTGGTATCTTCATATTTTGCTGCTATTTGCAATCATTAAGGCAAAATATGATATAACATTATATTTAATATGACAATATTAAAAAATCAAGGCTATTAGAGGTAATGTGGCACTCTTAACTTTCAAACAAATAAAAATACTATATATATAAACCTCTCAATATATTTCAAAAGTTGGTTCTATGGAAAATTCAAATTGTAATTACATGGCTCAAATAATCTGAGTTATTTTAAATATAATGATCCTTAGCAAGAGGTGAAATATGTAAATATGCAAATGCAGTATATTAGTCCAGTTTATCATGGGAAAATAAAAAATATATACAAAACAATAACAATCATAGCGGCCTTATACCCAACCATGAGAAATTGGTTGGGACAAACAATAACACCAGATTTATTTCCTTAAAGCAGTTTCCAATTATGTGGGATATAAATAACCCCAATGGATGCAGGAGAAAAAAGAAAAGAAACATAGAGTTTCTGAGATTGACTTCTTCGGCAATGCATTTTGTCTTTATGTTAATGTTTCAAACTTTTCACTCCTGCTTAAAAAACACTGCTTTCTAAAGCCATCAGGAATAACTTCTGTTAAGACTCAAATCAGCCTCTATTTTTTTCTCTATTAGCTGAGAAACATTTTTGTAAGCTATGCAGCAAGGCACGCATTGATATTTCTAACAGTTGTTTTCGGACATTTGGCTGGTGTAATGCTGTGCCATATCTCATCTGAACTTTTCATGCAAACAAATTCATGTGCAGACACCCAGAAAGCATATATTAAGCATATATTTCCATGAAGATTTCTTAGCTGTTTTCCTATGCCATATAAATGAACTCGGTCACTGAATTTTCATATTCTAATCAGAGCTAGTCAGGAATTCTGGTAAGGAAAGTTTTAGCAATTAGATTATTCTTCATAATATGTAGGAGAACTGTGTACAGAATTAATGAAACAAATAAATATTAGTTTACATTTTAATATTTAACATTGTATCATATATCTGGAGTGGAAGACTTTTCTGCATAGAGAGGCCACTATTTAATCTTATATCTTCCACTCCTGATGTATGATACAATGTAAAATATTGAAACATAAACTAATATTTACTTGTTCCATTGTTTCATTAATTTCCAGAATCTATCTATCTATCTATCTATCTATCTATCTATCTATCTATCTATCTATCTATCTATCTATCTAATCTATCTAATCTATATAATCTATCATTTTCTGGAAATGTATGATACATGGACCAGGCTGGTTTTTATGAAAGGGGTTGGTGAGGGATTGATTTGAAATAGATTTATTCAGACTGGTTTTCTTCAGTTGGTTGACTTCAGACTGATTGACTTCAGTTTTCATGGGCCACATTTCTAGCAGTATGAGCAACCTCGGTGTTTAGCAAATTACTATATGAGAAGGTCATCCTTAAATAACCAGATGTATAGAACTCTATAAATTAAAACCATCCCTTTGACCTGGACTCAGAAACCTATGAGAGCTAATTTCTTTTTCTTTTCTTTTTTCCCCCCAAGGTAAACTTTTTTGGTTTGTATTAGTTGAGTCCCAGACTAGCTGTGGTTTCTGGGCTGTCTTCAAATAAATATTAATTATCTGGCCTAGAGGTTTGCTCTTTTACTGTTTTAATTTATATGGCCTTCCATGAATGTGGGTGGCTAGCAACAGTTAAAAACATCATAAAACACATAACTATAAAAAATAACAAACACAAGTTAACTGAAATGGAATTACTAGAGCCAGGTTATGCCAATGTAGATTTATTAGTCTCAGTTGATAGAAAGCTGTGGGTGCCAGTACACCAACTGAATCAAAGAGTATGTTCAGATTACTAAATAGCAACTCTTCCTAAGTGACTTAAATATTTATTTGTAATGTCAAGTCACAGGTAAGAAAGTCTGGGGATTGGGTTGTGATATAACCACATACATTTCATCATTTTCATGTTATCATGATTTATACTGGAGGCCCAGGGATGTAACTTATCAAAAGACACTTATTTTTTCAAGAAAGCATACTCTTCTTACTGGGCCTTGAGTTCATATTATCTCTAATCATAATCCTGTGATTAGGGGCCTGGAGAATAAAATATAAAAAGAACAGTTGCAGGAATTGGGTATGCCTAGGTTAATTAAAAGAAGGACTAGGAGATGACATGATAGCAGTGTTCCAACATCTCAGGGGCTGCCACAAAGACGAGGGAGTCAAGCTATTCTCCAAAGCACCTGAGGGCAGCACAGGAAGTAATGGGTGGAAATTCATCAAGGAGAGAAGCAACTTAGAACTAAGGAGAAATTTCCTGGCAGTTAGAACAATTAATCGGTGGAACAACTTGCCTCCAGAAGTTGTGAATTCTCCAACACTGGAGGTTTTTAAGAAGAGATTGGAGAACCATTTGTCTGAAATGGTATAGGATTTCCTGCTTGAGCATGGGGTTGGACTAGAAGACCTCCAAGGTCCCTTTCAACTCTGTTATTCTGTATTTTGTATTTTAATCTTTATTTGGCCAGCTCCTTTCCCAAATCAGCCAAGTTAAGATTTCTTCCTCCTTAAAAAACTAATATCTGTGGAGATTCTCAGGTATGGTTGTCCCAAAAGTGCTTTTTCAAAATGCCACTGAAGAAATGAACTGAAGAAGCTTCTTGGATGAGAAGCAAAATGTCTTCTAGGAAAAGTAAAGTCCAGTTGTCTTTTGAAAAAGCACATTTCTCATTTTTTGCTTGGAACTGTCTCTCAAAACGCACATGCGAGGTCTCCAGCATATTCTCCTTTTTGTGTGAAACCATGAAACAACTTCCTAGTGGCTATATCCGGATTGAAACTAAGACAAAATACATGTACCTGAAATAGCAACTACTCCTCTGTTTGCTCATTTATCTATTCCCCCCCGCTTCTTATTTGGAGTCCCCTGTGTTTTTTCTTACTTGGAAAGCTAAGGACTTGTCATACTCATTCTTTATAAAGCATGATGCACCCAGATGGTACAGTATAAATAGAGTCTCTGAAGTTGTAGAACAGGAATCAAGGTGTTGTGGGAAGAAGAAAGGATGCACCACTGTTGTTTTCTTAGTCAATTATCAGCTAAATCTCACTGATCCACTGACAATAATTATACCTGCTACTCATTTGCCATTTTATATATAACCAAGATTGCAGAGGGAACACATATATGTTCTTCTCCACAAACATTTTGTACTGTAAAACAAAAAGCATGAAGATTTCATAGATGCAGCAACAATCATTAACAGATCCGTGTAATTTTTCCACCATATCTTTACTTCTGTAGGAAGATTCTACAGGAGCTGCTGATACAGTTCTACAGAGGAATTATTGAGTCTGTCATCTGCACCTCTACAACTGTCTGGTTTGGTTCTTTAATCCAACAAGACAGACACAGACTTCAGAGAGTAATTAGGGTTGCAGAAAAAACAACTGCTACCCACCTGCCTTCCATTGAGGACCTGTATACTGCACGAGTCAAAAAGAGGGCTGTGAAAATATTTACAGACCCCTCACATCCTGGACATAAACTGTTTCAACTCCTACCCTCAAAACAGAGTACTGCACACCAGAACAACTAGACACAAGAACAGTTTTTCCCCGAACACCATCACTCTGCTAAACAAATAATTCCCTCAACACTGTCTAACTATTTACAAAGTCTGCAT
The DNA here is from genome assembly GCF_049901735.1 of Notechis scutatus. Lineage (NCBI taxonomy): Eukaryota > Metazoa > Chordata > Lepidosauria > Squamata > Elapidae > Notechis > Notechis scutatus. The sequence continues at coordinate 36,384,270 of NC_142010.1, read as the reverse complement.
TACTATTACTATTACTCTTCTCATCACCCCTTATCACCCATCCCCTCCCACTTGTGACTGTATGATTGTAACTTTGTTGCTTGTATCCTTACGATTTATATTGACTGTTTCCTAGTATGATTTGACTGTTTATTGTACCCTATGACTATTATTAAGTGTTGTACGTTATGATTCTTGACTCTTGACGAATGTATCTTTTCTTTTATGTACACCGAGAACATATGCACAAAAACAAATTCCTTGTGTGTCCAATCAGACTTGGCCAATAAAGAATTCTATTCTATTCTATTCTATTCTATTCTATTCTATTCTATTCTATTCTATTCTAATTTTTCCACCATATCTTTATTTCTGTAGGAAGATTTATCAATGTTTCTGCTTATTGTGCTACAAATAAGTATATATAAAAATCATCATATCAAAACATGCCTAGAAACCACCAGTTTGTTTTCTGCTATGCAATCTATTATACTTCAGCTTCACCAATCTTGGATCATGTGAAAAAGCAAATATGGATTGTCATCCTTTTTTTTAAAGGATCATATTTTTAACAGAGGAAAATGAGACCGAAATCAGAAAGTGAAGCTCATCATTGCAACCAAGAAAGGTTTCTGTTATGAATCAATAAAGTAACTAGCATAAAATGCAAAGTAGGGTTTGAAGGCCTGCACACCTGATTGGTCCTCAAACAACGAACAGGGATTGGTCAGGATGAGGCCACTCCTTATTGGTTATTATTTGAACTTATCACAAAGGTTATTGGTTAATAGGGTAGCAGCCAACCCTATAAAAGGGTTACTGCTGCCCATAGAGTTTGCTCTGTTCTATTCCTATTCCTGTTATTATTAAAGAGTTGAAGTCACTGGTCAGATGTCTGGTCTCCTTATTCTTCAAACTTAACAGTTTCACCTTGTTATAATCTGATAGTGCATTTTGTACCAAATAGTCAAGGAAATGTTCTCAATCAATTTTATTTAATCTTGAAGAGCTGAGCCAAAATGAGAGGTACCTTCTTTCGGAAGATTTTCGCAATATTTCACCCATTGCAGTAACTGGGAGATTACAACCCTGTCCAAGTAGTACAAGGCATAGCCTTCATGTTTAATTGGCTTTGCAGTGTTGTAACATTGGTTTTATACTATTTGTGCATCCTGGTGTCTAATGAATCCTGATTAGTTGGAATCCTTCTTTTTTAATTTGATAACATTGATTTTAAAAAGTCCATTTGGGAGAATTAGACCATTTAAAATCTGTTAAATGTTTCTCTTTTTTTTTAAAGGCAAACTTTTCATATAGCTCTACCAATCATATTCTCCATGATGATAGAAGATATAGATGTTTAAGAAATAGAAATATGATTCTAATTGAAAGAGGAATCTCAAGATCTTTTTACTGTCTGCTAAAAGGAAGATCTATTTTTGTAAAAAATCTCTTGTGGCTTTCATAACATTTACAGCCCGAAAGGGGACAGATAGTTGAGATACAGTTACATTATACTTCTTGAGATAGAACTATCAGTTTCAAACTCAACATTTAAAAGGACTAAATCAATCATGACATCATGGTTACATTTATCAATGATGCTAGTTCTGACAAAGAATCTGTCCATGCAACAAATAATTCAGATCCATTTCTTGATGTTCTTTACATAAATGCACATTAGTGAACATCATTGCTCTCAGTTCAACATGAGGACATAATCAGACATCTCTAACTGTGGAACTGGCTAGAAAAAGTGATGAAATAACTGATCCTTGAACAGCTCTTGAGTCAATACTGTTCCTTGCAAATAAAAATGAGTAGCAGTGTACTATAGGGTAGTAAATCTTAAAAGCTTGATCACTTTCAACATACTCTAAATCTAATCATTATTAGTCTTGTATATGTGCTAGGAAGATTAACATGTTCTTCAAGCTATGAATAGAGCTAATATATGCATTTATGCTGCTATGTTGCTATGCTTCTATGGTATGTTATAAGTCCAAAACAGAACCCTGCTGATATGCTTCTTGTTTGCACGACTGGCAAAGAAGGCACATGCAAAGAGTTCACTTCGCTTATGCTTCATGCAAGGTTTGGGTACCCAATTCTGCTTTAATCAACCTAAAGACTAAGGATATTTTTGAATATCCATCATTGTTCTGGAATGTTCCAAAAGTACCATAAGAATAGGGCCTCTGGTATTATTCACTATGAAGAAGTAGTAAGATGAGAGGATAAGCTGGAAATTTATGTTGCTATAATTTTATTTGGATCCAAGCTGTGATGAATGCCTTATTGTAGGTCTTATTGTACTACACCTTAAAGAAGGGAGTAGTTTGACCTTTTCCTAACAGATGACTCTTGGATCCAACTGAATTGGACAACTAATCAAGGAGAGAAGCAACCTAGAACTAAGGAGAAATTTCCTGACAGTTAGAACAATTAATCAGTGGAACAACTTGCCTCAAGAGGTTGTGAATGCTCCAACACTGGAAGTTTTTAAGAAGATATTGGATGACCATTTGTCTGAAGTAATGTAGGGTTTCCTGCCTAAGCAGGGGGTTGGGCTAGAAGACCTCCAAGGTCCCTTCCAACTCTGTCATTCTATTCTAATTTTTATCCTGTCTCAAATTTCCTTTTTCAGGAAAGGAACTCTGAATGTTAGGGGCTCATTTTAAAGGTTAGGGTAAAGGAGAATACCGTTTTTGGTCAGGATTCAGGATGGGTTATAACACTAAAACAGCATTAGTATATAAGGATCATCTCTGGGAAACTTAAAATGAAATTGGTATCTGTTCTAGCCCTTCTTGGTGATAATGGATTGTCAATATCATTGACAATCTATTCTCTATAATACCTTTAGGGCTTGGGAATGGGGAATACTGTTCTGGAATGGTTCTCTTCTTTCTTCTGTGGCCACTTCCAATGGCTGTTGGGGGGAGGATGGGGAGAAGTCAATCCCTAGGCCTTTGCAATATGACATATCTGTGGGCTTGGTCTCTTTCTCCTTTTTCTTCTTTTTTAACATCTACATGGGATAGATGTATTTGAGATAATGGAGGAAGTCATCTGAAGGCAGAAGGTACAATATCATTGGTATGATTCACCCCTGGCCAGTCAGGAAATGCTATTCAGGTATTGGCCCAGTGCCTGAAGGCTGTAGGAATCTAGATGGGGCAGAATTGTCCCAACAAGATACAATGGTTCTGGGTTTGTGCCCCAGTATCTGGTGACATCTCATTTTGACTCTATCTGGGTAGCATTCCTCTAGACAAAGCTGGTGCACAATTTGTGGGGATCTCTTGGTCTCACAGTCCTGCTTGAGGGACAAATCATGGCTAGGAGAGGCTTTGCACAGATTCTTATTGTGCATCAATTGCATCAATTCCTGGAACAGAATATCTTGCTTAAAATCACTCATAGCCTGGTCACTTCCTGGCTAAATGATTGTAATATGCTCTAGAAGGGGATGCCCTTGAAGACTAGTCAGAACCTACAATTGGTCCAGAATGTAATAGTGAGTAAAGTTTGTCCATATAATACTGGAGCTGCATTGGCTTCTAGTATCTTTCTAAATATAATCAAAGATGCCAGTTATCATCTTTAAAATCCAGAATGCCACAGTGGTACTTGTTGGATTGCCTCTTGTTGGACTGCCTCTTCCTGAGAGTATCCATCTGTTCTACCCCATTGGATAGGTGGGCAGACCCCAGTCTCTTCCCTTAAATGTAAAGGAATGTAAATCCATTGGAAGTCAAATAAAATGTAAAGCCATTGGAAGTCAAATAAAAAAAAAAAGATATCTTAAAAGGCGGATGAAGCAATATTTGAGAAAATGCCTTTATTTCTCCTATTGATAGTATATATTGATTTTGTAATGGTATTTGGACTGGTAGATAGGCAAAAATCTGATATAACTGAACTCCTTGAAAATAAGACTGAGGCCCAGAATCCAAAACAAATTTTTGAGGTGCAATAGATTGTATTCATCTATAAACCATCTTCTATCTTAAGCATCTTCTATGGCTCTCAAACATTAATGGGCCTCTTCTTGAGAACCTGCAGGTGACTCCAAATATTATTGAAACAACTTTAACCTGAGCGTTCCTTTTAAATACGAGTGGATATTTTGACAAAATATGGCAAGTAGTTTTCATTAAAAAAGGAAAAGTTTAAGAAACAAATACTCTTAGAACACTAATGCTACTTGTTAACTTGGCAGCACAATCAATATGGTTCTAGCTGTGGATGTCAGTTTCTAAAGAGAAACAGCAGACATTTCTATGGTGTGTATCAATGAGACATAATGGAGTATTGAAATTAACACTAGCACATTCAAGCATGACAGCTCAGGGTAATGAGTAAGTGTCAACTTTTTTGAAAGTTTACATCTATTTTAATTGCCATCATTACCCAAAAGGGTGTCTTTCTTCTACTGCTATGCCCAAAGATGCCTAGGAAGGAAAAAATAGAACAAGACAATCTCCTTGAAAGCAGATAGTGTGTGAAAAATAACTATTTTATCACTATTTATCATGAGGACTCATTGGAAAATACCTTAATGTTGGGAAAGATTGAAGGCAAAAGGAGAAGGGGATGGCAGAGGATGAGATGGTTAGATAGTGTCATCAACATAATGAACATACATTTGGGAAGATTCTGAGAGACAATGAAGGACAGGGAGGGCTGGTGTGCTGTGGTCCTTGGGATCATGAAGAATTGGGCCTGACTTAGCAACTGAACGATGTTGCAGTGCAGCTGCTATAATCCCCATGTTATTTTTCTATCTTCCCATGTTTGTATCATGCCCTTGTTGGAGTCTGATTCTGAGGGGGAGATTGAGCAGCTGACAGGGAGTGGGAGTGTGGCTCCGGTGGCTGTGGAAGAAAAGGGGGAAGGGCACAGTCCGGCTGGGCATTCAGAGGAAGACCTGGGGTCATCCCCTGTTCATCCTGGGGCACTCAGGGAGGAACAGAGAAGGGAGCAACGTGGCTTATGAGAGAGAAGAAAGCTCTGATCCCTTTCATTAGTTGCAGCTGGGAGAACTGGATATAAGTGGGTCGTTTGCACACAGCTCCTTGCTGGAAGCAAAGCATGCATTATCTTGATTGAGTCTTATCTGGTTTTTGGCATGCTTCCAACTGTGGGTGCTGTGTTATCCTTTGAAAGTCTGCAATTTATCATCCTGGCCTGTTAATTACTTCAGTGTGGTTTGTGTTGGTTTTTTAAATTTCTAATTATGTTTACTTTGGGTTCGGACTGCATTTCTGCCCTTCTGTTTTTTGAAGAGTTTGTTAACCAGCTGAGGATAATTGGACATTGGGGCCAAGTTGGAGGCATTAAAGGGAATTTATTCTACTTTGGTGACTTTGCTATTTTTGCGTCATGCCCCGGGTCATCACAGTTTGTTCCATTCCCACATAGTTAAAAAACAATAACATTGTCAGTCCTAAAGCCATTTTTTATGCTGAAGCCATTTTGGGAGCATCTTCAGGGCTGCTACGCTAGGCTGGTTGCAGCTGTGAGAACTAAAGTGGGGAGATATAGATAGCCAAAACAACATTCCTTCCTGTGGGAGCCAAGGAATGTTCTATCAGGTGTTGGAGAGGCATGGACCAAAGTCAGCCAAGATGATAACTGCGACCTGGTTGGAGCATGTGACGGACATGAGGGGAAGAACTTTGGGATTTGATTCAGGTCCTCCAGAGTCGGGCTTTCCCCAGATGTGCCAATATGAGATGCCAAATAAATCTATACTTTGAGGAAAATGCTTGCCTTGGAGTTTTGATTCTGTTGGGTGTGTTAACTGGAACCCTGACAAACACTATATGAATGTATAAAGTATAAAGTATTCCACTGCTTTTTAAGAGCAGTTTTCAAAACATCTTCTAAAGGTTGCTAATCACTCATGAATCACCTTTCATGGATCTGCTGCTAAATCTTGGCCACTTGAAAATATATATATATTTAGAATGTTTCAAAGTACACATTTCTTTCTTCTGGAACCCATCAGCAGAAGGTCATGCCCTAGAAAGTGCCTGACATTTAAAAATTGCTGGAGAATATCAGAATGAGTTGATGAGGCCAGAAGGTTGCAATTAGGGTATGCTAATTATGCATTGAACAATTTTGTCCCGACATATACTTTGTAACCATTTGTGTCATTCTACTGGATTGCCTACTTTTGAGTTGGAAGTGAGGAAACTTCACCATCACCATGATCAAAAATATATAAATTCTTGTCTTATCTAAGTGGGGAATCCTAGGACTGTTTGAGTCTTCTGGTATTTTTTTCCTCAAACAAACTTGTCCAAGTATGTCATGCTATAAAATTTATTTATTAAATTTATATGCCACCCATCTCAGTGACTCTGAGATGTTTACCAAATAGTCAGATATATTAAGAGTGAGCTATTCATGGACAGCAGACTATTTATGGCCTCCAATATTCTGTTTGCATTCCCTGAATCATACTGAGATCTTGCACTGAAATTGGGTGATTGAGTTGCAATTTTCAAAGATATTGAAAAGCTTGACCTGGGAGTTTTAAGAGTTTTTTTTTAAAGGTGAGACTGGAAATACAAAAACCTCAATGGTAAAGCAACACTCCCATTTCTACTTTTAAACCATCTCATTACTTCTAAATAAGGGGTGTCAAACTCTCATCGTCATGGCAGCATCACATGACATATAGGAATTTCCTCCCCCTTCACTAAACTGGGTGTGGGTGTGGCCAGCGCATGACGCATCCAGCCCGCAGGCCAGGAGTTTGACAGCCCTGTCCTAAATCAATGACACAACAACAGCAGCAACAACAACAACAAAATGACCACAGTAACACACTTATCATGGCAGGAAAAATGGCTCTTTGGCAAGAGCCAAAGAGTAGCCCTTGACCTATAGGAGATCTGGTTGATCTTCTGAGAAATGGACCAAAAGTTATTTCTGTCTACTTCTATGAACCCCCAACGAAGACAACACAGCCTCTCAAAATCAAGACAGTGGCTAAACTCTGTATTCAAATATAATATAAAATCGGGTAGCTATTCTCTTTTATCCAATTCAAATGGAAGTTGTCTATTTCCATTTTTGATCTAAGTTTCTTCCATGTAGATCCCAGAACTGTAGTCTGATCTAAATGTTAGTTTAAAATAAGAATGCATATCTACAGGGGTAGGTTTCTACTGGTTCTGTCCACCTCTGTAGAACTGATAGCTCTGAAGAGCAACAGACATAGAACCAGTTCTATGTCTGCTGATGTTTTTGCCCACCCACCCACCCACCCGGGCTCTTACCTGATCTTTATTTCCTGATTTTTCAACTTCAGCTGCGGAACAAGGCACAGCTGCAGTTAGAAAAGCAAGAAAAGAGGGCTGTTTCAAAGGCTGCTTCTCTGCAGGCATGCTGATGAGGATTTACAGGTGCCCGGCTCGCAGCCTGCAGGGAAGCTCGTAAATCCCAAACCGGTAGTTAACCCTGTCATATCCCACCACTACATATCTCTATGCATCTGTAGCTGTTGCTAGTTTTGACCCAACTGGCCAAGAAAGGCTGCAGCTTTGTCTCCTGGTTTCCAACATGATCTTCATATTTAGGGAGGAAATATAGCAAGCAGGATCTCAGAAAGAACAAGGTGGCTCAACCATAAATGCTATGCAAGAGTATAATTCTTGAAAAATGCCCCCAAACCTTCCCTTCACTGATCTTATTAGCTTTAGAACATTAAGCTTCAAAATCAGCCACTGACGCATAAAAAGTTTATCAAAAGCTTGAACTAATTTGGAAGTTGCTTTCTGAATGACTCTTAAGGGAATCCAACATTTGAGGGTCATTTTTAGTATCTTAAGTAATAGTTTAATTTCTACTTGACATAAGCAATAATCTATAAATTGCAATAATTTGGTCCTAGCAAAGGTCTAAAGCTGCCATTCTTTTGCTCTTTAGAAATCCCTCCTGGCACTTAATAAATGTATTTTTATGAACAGGGAAAGTGCAGTATATGGTAGCTACTAATAAAATAGCAACTCTGCGCATAGATAAGGGTTATCCATTTCCCCTTCTAAAAAATTCTAAAGCTGCAAATCATATTTATTTCCATACTTTTTTAGGGGAACTTTCTTAGGCACATCCCCAAAGTCTTAGGTGGAGATAACTGGAGTATTCCTTTTCTCTTAAATTCCAATTTAAATACTTAGGTGGATTGCTACCTTTTATTATGATTTAGAGTGGCACGTCTATGGATAAATTCATTGTTTCTGAGTTTATTGGTGTTATTGCGTTGTCTACTATGAGCTGTTATGGGCTAATATGGCTTTTGACAAATAATCCCAATAGTTTCAACATAATTAATTTACACTGACAGATTTCAAAAGCACAAACTGATTTCCATCTTTTAACCACACCAGTGTTTACCTAAGGCTAAGATAAACTAGATAAATTGCATTTTACTTATTCAGATAATAACTATTGAACTTTTCATAGATCTGTCAATAAGACAGTGTGTATACAGTTTTTCAGATTCACAAAATTTAAATGGAATCTTGCAACTAGGAGAAAGCTAGGAGATATTGTAGATATATGGTGTGGGACACCTTTGACTAAGCTAAATGTATGTTTTTGGCGATTGTGAGGATCTCCTCACTTATACAGTTTGTATTAAGACAGGTGGTCATTTGGAAAGCCTAAACACTAATTTCTTCAGGGCATTAAGCTAAGACCAACTCTTGGAAATGAGCCTGGAATGCATTTATCAAGATCAACAGATCATTCAGGCCATGAGTGATGAGATGCATAGTATGATGCATCATAACAACTGATACTTGAAGGACTTCAAAGTTTTTCAAAATTATTGGGTGCTCTCAGATGGGAATGTTCCTATGCTACAAGAAGTAATATCAGAGCAGTTAGAGATGGCATTCTTAGACTGTGGCTCATATGTTATGGAACAGAGGAGACAATGGTGACAACTCTGGCATCATTCCAGAATATTGGCATGTCCAATTTCTTGATAGCCTTGCCAATATGTACCTTGGTGACTGCTTGGATTAGGCCCTAGTATTTCTTAGAAATGGAAATGTCAATGAAGGTGGATCTTCCAGTTAGTATATCTAACTTTAACAGTTTTTGTTCTTTTGTAGGCCTTTGAGTCAGTTTTGACTCCTGGCAATTTCTTGGGCTAGTCCCTGAAATATTCCTGGTAAATTTTAGAAAGGGTTTGCCATTGCCTGTTTCCAGGGGCTGGGAGAGAGGACTGGCTCAAGGTTATGAAGCAAGAGTATCCTGGTTCAGATAGGGATAATTTGCATATCAACTGGGCAAAGACTGCCCTGACACTTCCTGAGTGGCAGTCAAGCATTCAGGAGGTTGAAACCACATCCTTTGTGGGAGGGTGTGACCCTGCTCTGAGTAAATATCTGGACCAGTAGTAATATTTGGCAATAGATTGGGTGACTAGCAATTCCATTTTGATACAATTCAATCTGAGATTGCTTTGCTCCATCCAGATTTTCACAACTCCAGTCTTCAAGTCCTCCACCTTGGACTTTGGGTTTGAAGGGCTTCGGCAACAGACAGAAATCCGTGATCGTGCGCGGTTTCTGTCTGGGCTCACCGCTTGGAGTGCCCCGAGCCGGCTGGTTTCGGGGCTAAGCCACCCTGTAGAGGTGGTGAAGAGGGGGCAGACTGCCAGCAGGGTCGAGGAGAGCCACATCTCTCCTCCTCAGCTGGCCATTACTCCCTTTCCTGAAGGCGGTTGCAGCGGTGATCAGAAATGGCCACCACAAAGAAGAACTCGACTGGAAAAGAATGTGCAGGAGGAAGATAAGAAGTGAAAGTTTTGGCTGACTGGGTTAAATTGTAAAAGCAACAACCAAGGTACCCTGGAATTTAAACTTACAAAAAATAACATTGCTCCCAAAGAAGAGTCGGAAGCAGCGAAGGAAAGTGAAAAGGGAACGGTTTGGCTTTTTTTCCCCTTCTCTCTCCTTCCCTATACTGACAACTAAGAGACTTAAATAAGAAATCGGAAAAAATCCACTTTGACATCAATAGGCAATTAAGCTGAAAATAAAACAAAATGCCAAAGGGATAATAAAGATTTCTGGACATTAAAAACTTTTTTTTTCATAAGCAGGAAGGGAGAGAAAAAGAATAAGGGCAGGATCTGGAAGAGGGAGGAGACTGCCTGGAATTAAAAAGAATCTAAAGTAAAACTTAAACTAGACTTCTAAAAGATACATTTTAACTGAAACTTTGCAACTAAATAGTAACCCCAGGAAGAGAAAGTGAAAAAAAAGAGCAAAAAAGAAACACCTTGTGTGTATTTGGATTATTTGGTGATCTTTGGATTTTTGGTTATTATATTTGAATGACTAAAATCAGTTGGGTGGTTGTTTAAAAATTTATACAATGGCACCACTTCTGGATGAATTGAAAATGGAACTTAAAAAGCACAAAGAAGATGCACAAGAAGGGAAGGGTTCTTTTGGCTTCGTTTTTCAATTCTTAGAAATGGAGATTTGGAACAATGAGAAACAACAAGAAAAGACTGCAAAACAAGAAGACTGGGACAAAGAAGAAGCCATCTTTAATGAACAAGTAATTCTATGTGGGAAAGAAAAAGGAAAGTGGGGGGAAGAGAATGGAGAATTTAAGACTTAAAAAAACAACCAAAGAAAAGAAAAATAATTAGAAAAATAAGTATAATACTGGAAAGCAACAGAAAAGGGGAATACAGAAGAGAGAAATAGAGGTAGAGAGACAAGGGGTAAAAGGGGAGAGAGAAGAAGAGAGGGAAGAAGGAAAGGAAAAGAAGTTACAAAGGACCAGAGCAAGATATAGAGAAACAGGACCTATTTAGAGATAATGGGTGAAAATCTAACTAAAAACGGGATTCTGTAAAGGTACATAAGATTGTATTGTTATATTAGTAATAGAAATAACTTTAGAATATTGGAAACAATGTATGATTAAAATGAGGGATAAAATAGTTAGTGTAATTTAGTGAAATGTTTGTGAATAAAATAAGTGAAATAAAATAAATGAGAAAATTGAATTAGGAAGGAACGGGAACATTTTAATTAGTTAATGTTTTATAAAATATAAGTGGGGGGAGGGAAATTAACTATGGAAAGCTTATAATTGTTCCCATAGAAGTATGATATTTAATTGAAAAGTAATGTTAAAGATGTTAAGACTTTAATGAATATTAATATTAATGACTTGGAATGGAATGTTGTTTTAATTATATACATTTATAATTTTTTTTCTTTTTTTAAGAATACAGTGTGTATTTTAAGAATGTACCAAGCAGAATCGAATGGAAGTTATGTATTATATTGAATGTTACAACTTTAGGGAAATGATATAAAGGTGTCATACTCCAATCGGTTACTACAGGAGAAATTTTGTTTAATGAGAAAAGATAATAGATAATTGAAACAGGACAGACAAAAAATATAACTACAATGATTTGAATTGAGATGAGATAATTAAAATAAAATTGAGAAAATTAAAAGAGGGGAGAAGCTATGCAGAAAATGTAAAATAGTAATAAGATATGGAATAGAATATAAAAATGAGCATGAACCTGAATTTGTGTCTGTACGAAGAAATGTAACCCGGGATTATGCTGCTTTCAAAAAAGATGTTTTATTTGTATTTTTTTTTCTCTTTGTGAAAACTCAAATAAAATTTACAAAAAAACAACAACACCATACTATGACATCTTACTCTGAACTGACAGAGTAGATTTCATGTCATTGTTGAACCATAGGGGAGGGCACCAAATATGGTGATGCCCCCTTTGAAGCAGTGGACTCTTGACTGGAACTTCTCAGTCATACAAGAACAAATGGTGCTCCAGCTGTCAACCCTTTTAGTGGCAGACAAAGATAGTTGATGACATCAAAGATCTCTGGGAGATATAATAGGACAAAGGGGGCACATTCCAGGACCCAGTAAAAGTCATCCACCAGGATGATTTAGTTTTATTTCTTTCCCATTACCAGGTCTGAATCCCACTGAATCCAATCACTTCTACTTTTAGTGGTATAAACCATGTTGTCAGGGTACTGAGTAACACAAGAGCTGCCACACATTATTTAATTAAGATTTCACTGAACTGTTGATCATGCTCAGAAAAATCACTGTGCTGTGCTGGGCTTGTCTTCCATAAATTATGAAGACATGGCCAATTCAAATGTGTCACTATAATACCTTTTGTCCAAATCTTACATCTCTATTAGGAATGAGAGTACTGGCAAAACAACAAAACCTGACAAGGTTCCAGAATCTTTTACTGATGTTTACAGCAAGGGCTGTGTATTTTGTGTTTGGTGAAAGCAGTTTCCACCCATCACCCACCCACCCACCCACCCATCCATTGTTGAAGACATACATAAATGCCTCAAGGTCCTTACAAAATCAGGACAGTCTACAAAGAGCATGACTTAAACCAATTGTAGGAACATAAAATACAACAAAACAATAAATATAAGTTTAGTTCTCTATTTATTTGATTTATGCCTGCCTTTTCCACCCCATCCCCAGGAAAAATAAATGGTTCTCAAGAGGGCTAAGAAAATGGAATGTAAAATAAAGTAAAGATAGAGCTGAAAATCAAATCAAAATTAAGACAATATAAAATTACACACCTAGACTGTAGGAGAATAAAACAGATACAATGACAGTTTTTATTAAAACAGCTAAAGAAGATGAATAGAAAATAGGTTTCTTTCGATTTTCTACACTTTAATAATATTCCTTTTCTGTTACTTTTCTTCCAAGCTGGAGAATTTTGCTATCTTTTTTAAGCAAAAAGAGGCATGCTGCCCTGCACAGAGAATTAATTACTTCCCTCAAACAAAGGGGCTAGTCCTATTTTTTTCAGCCATGAAAGGTAGATTTGAATGGAAATCAGGGGTGGGAAAACCATTTGCCACATTAAAGGTTTATGTCCAGATCAACACTGATCTGAGTAAATATACTCTTTGTGCAAAGCATGAAACAAATTAGTGACAGGGGATTGTATTAGACGATTTCCAAAATCTCCTTCAAATATTACATTCTACATGTGTCTCATTTATGAATGATTGTTTAAGTGTTGTCTTTTCTAGTGAAAAAGAGATCTGCAGAATTCAGAAAACTTTACTAGTAGAAGAGAATATTCATAACTCTGGGTCAAATAGTGGTGTCCTTGATATTCTCTGAGCTGAGTTCTTTTCTTGCAGATGTTTCATTTCTTTGCAGATGTTTCATTCATAATCAGGTAACTTCAGTACTGAAAGAAAATATTCAAGGACCAGAGAAAACTTTGCCCATGCAGGGACAAAGTTGACAAAATAACTGTTTTCATCACTCTCCTCATTTCTGTGAGATGTCTCCAAATGAGCACTCATTCATGTTACTTCTGATTTATCCTGAAGTATTTCTATTAACATTTAATCTTTTACTTTTACTATTTTGCCATGCTGAAGCAGGGATTGCTTTTAAAGTAGGGGTTTACCAAGAATTGATTCAGGCGTAGTAAGGAAGAGGACATTTAGAAACAATACTGTCAACTATGTGAACCATTTCTGAATACTACAGATAAGCCAGGATTTAAAAAATATTGTCAACAAATGCTTTAGGAACTATCATTGTAGAGCAGGGGTGTCAAACCTGCGGCCTGCAGGCTAGATGTGTCACATGCTAGCCATGCCCACCCCCGGTTTAGCAAAGGGGGAAAAATCACTATACGTCCCATGACAACAACGTGACACCATGAGTTTGACACTCCTGTTGTAGAAGATCTGGAGGGATTATTTCTGTTTTTCCTTAATGATACTTCTTCAGCCAACTCATAGGAGGTGTGAAAATTATGATATGATCAAGTCTAAAAATTATGATGCTAAACTAGCAAAGTCCTTGTATTAAAAGTACAAGTAGCAATAGCACTAGCACTAAGACTTATATACCGCTTTATAGTGCTTTACAGCCCTCTCTCAGTGGTTTACAGAGTCAGCATATTGCCCCCAACAATCTGGGTCCTCATTTTACCCACCTCGGAAGGATGGAAAGCTGAGTCAACTTTGACCCTGGTGGGATTCGATCTGCCAAATTGCAGTAGGAGTAGCTTGCAGTACTGCACTCTGACCACTGCGTCACCGAGGCAGTAGTAGTCCTCGACTTACGACCACAAATGAGCCCAAAATTTATGTTGCTACGTGAGACATTTGTTAAGAAAGTTTTGCCCCATTTTACAACTTTACTTTCCACGTTCATTAAGCGAATCACTTCAATTGTTAAATTAGTCACATGATTGTTAAGTGAATATGGCTCTCCCCCATTGACTTAGCCTGTCAGAAGATCACAAAAGGGAATCAAATAACCCTGGGACACTGAACCACTTGTCGAGATCCGAATGTAAATTACATGACCATGGGATGCTGCAATGGCTGCTTACACAATGGTCATAAGTGTGAAAAATAGCTATAAGTCACTTTTTTCGGTGCTGTTGTAACTTCAAACAGTGACTAAATGAATGGTCATAAGTCAAGAATTAAGAGACATGGTGGCTCAATGCCTAAGACACTGAGCTTGTCGATCAGAAAGGTCGGCAGTTCAGCGGTTCGAATCCCTAGTGCCGTGTAATGGAGTGAGCTCCCATTACTTGTCCCAGCTTCTGCCAACCTAACAGTTTGAAAGCACATAAGAAATGCAAGTAGAAAAATAGGGACCAGTTTGGTGGGAAGGTAACAGTGTTCCGTGCACCTTTGGCATTTAGTCATGCTGGCCACATGACCACGGAGACGTCTTCGGACAGCGCTGGCTCTTCGGCTTTGTAACAGAGATGAGCACCGCCCCCTAGAGTCGGGAATGACTACTACATATGTGTGAGGGGGACCTTTACCTAAGTTAAGGATTACTTGTAACTGCATTGTTTTTGTCTTTAAATTTAAAAATGAATAACTAAATTAAAATATACTTCATTCAAGGAATCATTCAGATCTATAAGGCAAGGTAGAAAACTGGCTTGGAGTGGCAGCCAGCTGAACATCTGCCCTCAATTGATTTGTCCACAACAACAAAATCACACACGTCTCTTCTACTTTTGGACAAACAATTTAATGCAAATAGAGTAGAGAGCGTGGGGCCTATTACTAACTGGAAGAGGTCAGTAGTTGCCAGGTTAGATGTGACTAAGCAATCTCAGTATGACAGTGGCAATCTTTCAGAGTTCATTAGGCAGTACAAATCGAAGCATGTACTTAAAATGAGAAGACTGCTTGATCATATAGTTGTCTAACAATATAGAATTACCGACTACAGCTATTCCACATTCTTGCCCTAGAAGAGAATATTCTGGAGAAGAGTCACAGAAAACATCCCCCAGCTGTTTGTCTGATACATTTGAAATCATTCCAGTCAATAACAGATCTGTTAGATTAAATTACATCTTTGTATTAAAAAAAAAATCTGAAGTGTCAGTTTCATGCACTGGTTAAGGCATCAGGCTGGAAATTAAGAAATTAGTCTTAGGCACAAAGCTGGTTGGGTGTTCTTGGGCCAGTTCTTCTCTGTCAGCCAGAGAAGGAGTAATTTCACTTCTGAAATTTTGCCAAGAAAACTTCATTCCATTGCTAAGAGTCAGAGCTGGAAGGTGTCATTGTTAGTATAATTTCCTTACTTAAATTGCAAAGGATAGAACAACGAAGTAGGTAGTATCTATCCATCTTTTTCTACAATGGCCAGACTGGATCTCTATTTCTATTTCTATGGCCTTCAAATCTCTTCACCCAACCTGGGCCTACTAAAACTGCAAAACCATTGTTTCCAATGTTCCCCTCTCTCAAATACAGCCTTTAGAGCAGGGGTCTCAAACATAATTTACCTGGGGGCCGCTGGAGGCAGAGGCTGGGTGAGGCTGGGCCGCACATAGAAGTGTTTAGCCAGCTAGCGACGCATGGAGAACGCACTAATATTATACTTTCATATCACGGTGGGGGCCACAGGATATCGTCCTGCGGGCCTCAATTGGGAGAATGAGACCTCTGCTTTAGAGGCATGCTAATGGTGTGCCTTAAGTTTGTGATTTACCCTCTCCTACCATCAAAAAAAGAAGGGAGATCAGAGTGCCTCTAAAGAACATCTTAAGGAGGGACTCACTTTAGTGTGGAGCCCTAAGTGGCAACTACATCAGCAACAAAGCCTCTCCCACAGCAACGAGGTTTTAATAACATCAGGCTGAGTGGCAGATTCATATTGTGTCACTATCCATGAGCTTGTCTACAGGCAAGAACTCGATGATCAGCAAGGCCATTTGGAGAAGGCTCTTTCATAAGAAAAATACCTTATGAGTAGGCATACAGAAGAAGCCCAGTTTTTCTGGGAAAGTGACCTCTTTCTGCTCCTTTCCCTACCCACAGTGTCATTGCAAGGTACTATTTCATATTGCTTTTGCCTTCCAATTTATTATGCCATCTATTCATTCTTTTATGGTCCTTTATTTGGGGGACAATTGTTTGATTCCACCTCTGGAGGCTGGTTACACCCAGTGGCAGGTTTCTAAATATTTTCCTACCGGGTTCTATGCACACGCATGTGCGCCTAACATGTGCTTTGCACAGGGCTCAAATAACAACCTCTTTCAATGCTGCTGAGCTGCCTGAACTGTTTCTTAGTTCAGCTGAACTGCAACAATCAGCTCTGCCGCACAAATCAGCTGAACTTCGCGTATGTGCAGGGCTCAAATAACAACCTCTTTCAACGCTGCTGAGCTGCCTGAACTGTTTCTTACCTCAGCTGAGATGTGGCAATCCGCTCTGCCGCACAAATCAGCTGAGCTAAAACACAAGGAAATATAGGAGAGGTAATGGTGGGGGAAGGTGGGGCCAGTCAGAGGTGTTATTTGCTGGTTCTCCAAAACTGGTCAAAATTTCCACTGCCAGTATGCCAGAACTGGTCCGAACCAGCTGAACACCACCTGCGGTTACACCCCTGGTGCAAACTAATTCATCCGATTCACATACTGTGGACTGAATTGACCAGATCTGGGCTGCACAAAACCAATCCCAGCACCAAAGAGGTTCGGCAAATGATAATGCTTTTCTGATTCCTAGTGATTGTTTTGATTTTAGCACCTCAAATATGATAGACCAATTCTGAGCTGATCCTGCAGATCAGAAAACAGTGATTGTTCAATTTTCACATGGTTTTATTTTTTAAAAAAGAACCTCATAATGTGTACTTTTTGTGGGAGTACTGAGGGACATTAACCTTGCACCTTTCTATGCTTTGAAATCATAGATTGATGTGGAAATTAGATAGGAGACAGGAATAGATACATGCTGGGAAGTGGGCAGAGAAAGAACAGATTGATCCACCCATTTCTAATGGACAATTATTTCTCAGTCAGAATATTTGGACCACAAGAAAAGCTCAAAATAAATGTGGCTTATCAGCTAATGTGCCTTCTGACTTCTTCCCTGAACAATGTGGGTTTCCTGTTTATCGCTTGTTCGAAGATTCATGCCATCTCTAAAGCACTGTATTCACTTAAAATGAAGACAACATTAAATTTAAGAGGACATTCCAAAGAAAGAGGAGAAGAGAGAGAGGGAGAGACAGAAGTGGTATTCAGCAGGTTCTGACCAGTTCTGGAGAACCAGTAGCGGAAATTTTGAGTAGTTTGGAGAACTGGCAAATGCCATCACTGACTGGATATTTTACAGTATCCTTCCCCTGCCACGCCCACCAAGCCACACCCACAGCACTGGTAGTAAAAAGATTTGAATCCCACCACTGGGGAGAGAGGGAGAGGGGAGAGGGGAGAGGGAAGGGAGGGAGGGGAGGAGAGAGGGAGGGGTGGGTGGGAGGGGACACACACAGAGAGAGAGAGAGAGAGAGAGAGAGAGAGAGAGAGAGAGAGAGAGAGAAGACAAGAATCACATATGATGCCATATTTCTTCATTTTGTCAGTTTAGGGTAGTGGAGATTCCTCTTCAATAAGTGTGTTTTTGTGTGTCCAGCAACAACTGACAAACCATAGTGGCATTTAGAAATTGGACCTGAAAGTCTTCTCCAAAACAGGCAGAAGGAGAAGCATTGGCTCTGGAAGATTGTTTGGGGAGTGGCAGGAACAAATGAAAAATACAGATTTTAATGCGATCACTTGCACTAAGTTGTTTTTTTGGCACTGTTGTGTATGGGGTTAACGTGGGCTGAATATTAAAAGTTGTATTCTATACCCATAGTGCCTGAAATATAATTCACATTTTTTATTAAAAAAAAGCTATAACTGCATTTAGCTTGGGCTACAATTCAGTAAATAATGAATGAACACAATTTATTCTGAGGGGAAAAAAAAACCCTCAGGTAAAAAAATAGTTTAGTTTTCCATGGAAACCAAACCATCTCCAGGTTTTGGAGTAAATTAACAACAGCATGTTAATTTGTAGCCCAGAACGATGCCAAGATATCAAAAGTATCTATCTTCTCTCTTTCTCACTCTTATTTCTTGTAAGTGCCTTTTATTTAGTGCAATCTAATCCATCCAAAGTTCTTGTTTAAGCTAGAAAATGTCTTCCAGCTCTGGGGAGAAGCAATCTCCAATCAGATGATTTTAGCAGTGTCCAGAAAGAGGCCAAACTTTATCAGTAGCATGGAAATCTTCTCATGCTTCTCTCCAATTTGTAGAAGTTTGATCAAAGGTCTCCTGGGGGAGGCACATACGAAATAGCACTGCTTTAAATGAGAATAAATGTCAAGCACTCAAAATTGCCTGTGCAGAGGAAGACTGGAAAAGAAAAGCTCAGAACCCTGTACAGGCTTTATTAATATTATAAGATATAACAGAAAAAGAACCAAATGGAGAGCTTTGTAAATACGTCAACTACTAAGCATGTTGCCCACCTCCCTGATTTTTTTTATTTCCTTTTCATTCCCTTATGGTCCCATCCAATCTTCAAAACATTTTCCAGGGGAAAATAACCAAAGCCTATCTAGAAATGTCAAAAAGCCAAATACAGCTCTATGAAGGAAGATTAGAACTTCAAATGTTAATCCAGAGTTTCTCTCTGATTTCACTTGTAGATTGGAAAATGAAACCTTACAGCAGGGGTGGGCAAACTTTTTGGCTCGGGGGCCGCATTGACTTTTAAAATTTGACAGAGGGGCCGGGTCAGCACAAGATTTTTTGGGAATCGCCTCCCCCCCTTTCCTCCCCTCTTCTCCTCCTTCCCCTCCTCTCGGAGGCCCCCTGAGTCAGGAGTTGCTACCGCCGGCGCGGCTCCGCGTGGCTCCAGTCCCGCATTGCCTCGGGAAGGGAAAGGCAAAAAGGAAGAGCCGCGGCGGTGCTTTGCAATGGCAGCAGTGGCACCGGAGGCTCAGGCTCAGAGGCTCCTGGTTTTGCCTTTTCCTTCCCAAGGCAACGCGGGACTGGAGCCGCGCGGAGCTACCCTGGCGGTAGCAACTCCTGACAGCCCCAGCCAGACACCTGAGCGGAGCCCGGGCGGAACTGCCTGTTGCTGCTGCCGGAGCACTGCCGGGTCGCCTCCTCCAAGCAGCCCACCCGCCCACCGGGCTTCTCCTCTGCCGCGCGGCTCGGGGCCAGGCATGAGCGCCCGCGAGTTAAAAGGAAGCCGAAAGTTGCTGGGAAGTTGCTCGGGTTTCCGGGACTTCCAGGCTTAAACTTTGCACAGGCAAAGTTTGCAGGCAGGAGCGTCTTCCCGCCGAGGAGCGGGAAGGGTTCCGCCCAGCGGGCGGGCAGGCGGGCGGGCTGCTTGGAGGAGGCGACCTGGCGGTGCTCCGGGTTTCCCCTCCGCTATGCGGCTCGGGGCCAGGCGCGAGCGCCCACGAGGAAAAAGGAAGCCGCAAGTTGCTGGGAAGTTGCTCGGGTGCTGGGAGCAGGCTTTTAAAGTGCCGCCTGAGCAGGACCACCGAGCCGGGAAACGGGGCACCAAGGCAGGGCAAGGCTCCACCACCAGCAGCCTAGCTTTAGGTGGCTCCAAACAGCCCGCTCCAAGCAGCCCGCCCGCCCGCCGGGCGGAACCCTTCCCGCTCCTCGGCCGGAAGACGCTCCCGCCTGCAAACTTTGCCTTTGCAAAGTTTAAGCCTGGAAGCCCCAGAAAAAAAAGGGGGATCGGCGGGGACTCACCTATGGAGAGGTCGCACTTGAAGGTGATTTCGAACTCCCAGCCAAGGCCTTTGCAAAGTTCTTCTTTTCTTTCCTACCCTGAGAGCGCTCCGCACTGTTTTGCAGCTTTGGGGGCCACACGGCGCAGGGCAATACGCCACGCCCAGCGTTTTTTTTTTAGGGGCGGGCCGGATTGGACAGACCAACGGGCTGGATGTGGCCCGCGGGCCGTAGTTTGCCCACCCCTGCCTTACAGGATCTTTTCTCTTCTCCCCCATCAATTTCTAAAACATTTACTTTGTGCTTGATTCTCGTACTGCAACAAAGGTTGTCCTTTTATAATTCTGCCATCATTCAGCACTGACCCAACCCTCAGACATACTCTTAACAAAACCCTCAGTCTTAGCAAGAAATCTCTGCACTGAGGTTAATTGAACTCTCAAGGATAGATATTCTACAAATTATAGTGAATCAGCAACTAAAGAACATTTTAGACTTTACTAATTTTACCCACTCCAGTAGAAATAAGGATCTTAAGTGTTTGGAACTGGCAGGTTACATTTTTAGCCAAAAGAATATTTCCTTTAATTATACCAGCATTACCAGAGATGGTTATTCAGCTGGTTCTGACCAGTTCTAGAGAACCGGTAGCAGAAATTTGAGTAGTTTGGAGAACCGGCAAATACCACCTCTGACTGGACCTGCCCCCATCTATTCTCTGCTTCCCGAGTCCCAGATGATCGGCTGGGTCTTCTTTTGTTGCCCTACACACAGGAGAATGGAGCTGGAAAGCAGGTTAGTGGGGTGGGGAGGAATAGGGATTTTGCAGTAACCTTCCCCCAGGCGTGGGGAGGGAATGAAGATTTTACAGTATTCTTCCCCTGCCACACCCACCAAGCCATGCCCACCAAGCCATGCCATGCCCAACAAACCACGCCCACAGAACTGATTGTAAAAAATTTTGAATCCCACCACTGACCTGTACATTATGGTTTGCTGTTCAGTTCATACCTGGCTATCATACTTCATCTAAGACAACAGTGAGCAAATGTACATGAGCAATGATTGGGGATGATGGGAACTGTGATCCATAATACTTAGAATTACACTGGCTCTCTATCCTTGCCCTGCAAAATCTAAGAAAAATGTTCTCATTTTAGCCAAAAGGCAGTTTATACTGAGAAGATATAATATATATTGAAATCCTACAGCAAAATCTGTATAGACAATTGTAGTTAGTGCTGTAGGATCTAAAACTGTTGTGTTCCATATTGTTCCACATGAGACATATATTAAATGCTATCTGTCTATCTATCTATCTATCTATCTATCTATCTATCTATCTATCTATCTATCCATGAATTACTAAATATATTAGTAAAACAGTTAACAATAAGACCCCATTCTCCTACATATCTTAGTGTTTGGTAACTAATGCTACACCGCTTTAAAGAGGAAAGTATAATAATATTTTGCCACAGAAAACATGATCATATTTGACTTTTAGCAAGCAGTCAGAGTTAGAATATATCTACCATGCTGGGAATAATAAAGAACTAGAATGAGGTTATGTAGAATATTTTTTCAGCCTTAAGGAATAACTGCAGGAAAGATCGATGCGTCAGAGATTAGGACATTTTTTAAAATTAGCCCTTTAATCAACTGGATATTGTTTAACTCTTAGACTTCTATTCCTCCTTCCCTTCAAGAATTCAGAGTAGTGTACATCCAGGGGTGGGATTCTACCAGTTCGCACCTATTCGCTAGAACCGGTTGTTAACATTCTAAGAAGTTCAGGGAACCGGTTGTTGGAAGAAATTATTGGCCTAATCCTGTAAGGAAGGCAGGAAGGAAACATTCTGGTGTTGCTTACAGAAACTATCTCTCCGTTAACCCTTATTACATTCTTGGCAGGACTAGACTTCCTGTCTCAGGAACTTCTCTGGAGTTTTTTTCCCCTTCTTTGCTGGTACTTTGCTTGTGTGGAGTGATCATTCAAAATTACAATGGCACTGAGAAAAGTGACTTATGACCATTTTTCACACTTACGACTGTTGCAGCATCCCCACAGTCATGCGAGGCCAGGCGAGGAGATGCGTGCCTCGATGTGAGTGATATTCAGTTGGCCACGCCCAGCCAATCACATGACCACCAAGCCACATCCACCCAGTCACATGACCACCAAGCCATACCCACCAACTAAGCCACGCCCACAGAACTGGTTGTTAAAAAATTTGAATCCCACCCCTGTATACATCATTCTAAGAATTAGATAACTAATAAGTTTGAAAGAGCCATTCAGGTCGTTTGGTTAACCAAGTTTCCACTGCAGGAATCCAAATTAAAGGCTGCAGGACAGATGGGTCTTCAACCCTCTGTTTGAACATAACCAGCAAAAGGAAATCTATTAGTATCCAACTTTTGTCAAATTGTTCTTACCATTAGGCAGTTTTCCCCCCTAGCATTCAACTGCAATCTACTTTGATATTACTCTTGGTTATTATTATATGCCTACCAGTCTGGAGTCCTAATATAGATTTACGCCTAGAACAAAATATCTCTTTGCTTTGGACTGATTTACCTTCCCTAATTTCCTGATCATGTCAGGTTGAATAGCAATAACAATGGCACTTAGACTTATATACAACACTTTACAGTACTCTTCAAGCAGTTTTCATATTGCTCCCAACAATCTAGTTCCTTATTTTACTGGCCTTGGAAGGATAGAAGGCTGAGCATACCTTGAGCCGGTCAGGATCAAACTCCTGGTTGTGGGCAGAATTAGGTTGCAGTACTGCATTCTAACTACTGCTCCAGTGGTGTGTTGAAACTCCAGTAGACCATATCATGCCATCAGAAATACTGACTGAGCGGCATTCTTGATCATTTGATTGAGCTCTGCTTCAAGGAAGAAAGCTTCATCAGAACTCTCAGGATACAGACCAAAGGAGAAAGAGGAAGATATGTTATGCCCATGCTAATATTTTGCTCAAATCTAAGGTCTCAAGAGGATTAGACAAAGAGTTGATTTATGCAAGTAATTCTTTCCAATTATACCAGCATAGAGAGGTCAGTAATGTATGAATTATCCACCTCATTACTCTCTCTCCCATTGTTCAATTATCTATCACTGGGCTGTCAACTCCCAGCCAGTGGGCTAGATGCGTCAAGCGCTGGCCACGCCCATGCCTGGTTTTGCAAAGAGGACGTGACAATGCCGTGACGATGCAAGTTTGACAGCCTTGATCTATTGTATACCATTAAAATATAGATGCATCTTGCTGCAATACTAATGACTTTTGTTAGTGATTACACACACACACACACACACACACACACACACACAGACACCCCTTTCTTTTTTATTCTCTCAAATATGGCAAGGAAGAATGATGCAAAGTTACAGTCTGCAGTTACATTAGAATTTCTGCAGTGACTTTCTTCCCCTCTTCCTGGAATGTGTTCCATGAATATATGATAATAGTACTATTCTGGCATTCATAAATAGCAATATCGGGAAGGAATGTGCTTATATAGTGCTTATATAGTTCAGTCTCATCCCATCAGCCTGTAAATCTTATCATGGTGAATTAGGCAGTCTAAAGGGAAATTATAATCCAATTTTATTTTTTCTATCTCCTAAATCCCTGCATTTCTGCATTTGGACTGCATTTGGAACAACATAAAATCATAACATTTTACTTTTTGTAACCAACTGTGTCTTAATTAAAACAAAGGAGATTTATACATCTATTTTTTTTTTATTCATCGGAAAGACTAGCCATTATGACATCCTATTCAAATATAATGTGATATATATATATTATATCTTCAAATATAATGTGATGCATAAGCGCACCAATGTGCCTATCGTCCCTGTCCTATTGTTTCTTTTTTCTTATATGTACCCATTTCATGTATTCATAACTATGTATATACTTATACCTTATACTTATACTTATCTTGTAAGCGATTGACAAATCAAAATAAAAAATAAAAATAAAAAAAAATATGGAATCAAGAACAGAAAGACATATAACGGTCCTATTAAACTGACATTAGAATTGTGTCTTTGAAGTTAAATTGATATTTAAGCATGAAAACCTGTAAGTAATTACCATTTTCTTGCATTAGAAAATTACTTAATTGCAAATGTTGTGGGACGCTGCACTATTTCTAATATGGCCTGTTCTGGAAAAATAAATAATTTTGAAAAATACTACTTTTGTATCTAGAAGTAGCCAAAAAGACTGCATGAAAAAAAAAAAATCACAAATTCTCTGTTTATCTTCTCAAATTTGGAACAAACGGAGATTCATATACTATGCAAATGTCAAGCATTTATCAAGAAGTTAAAAAAAAATGATTCACTAACATGCACACACAAACTTAGAAACATTTTCTGCAGATGCTTGCGAGAAATGTTAGAAATCTTTTTGAGATCCTCACTCCATGTATTAGGAATCTTTCTCATTTACACATCAGACAAGTATATATTTGGGGATAAAACATTCAAATTTTAAACTAATTATAGAAGAAAAAATGATATTTACATATGCACTAACAAGTCAAACCAAATACTTAACCATCAAGTAAATAAGGCAGAATATAATAATAATCATGATAATGATTGAACAATTAGATATCATATTGTCCTTGTTATGAATACTAGCTATATGTCTTAAATAGGGGGAGGTAGTCTCTAGATAATTAGCGAATAATATTCTGCAGCAGCACCATTCCATCAGCAATGAAATTCTAATGGGTCCTTAAAGTTCTATATTTCTGGTCAAATAATTAAAAAAAAACTTATGTTTTATAATATTGAATTGAGTATAATATTTTTTTCCTATTTTTCTCCCTTTGTATCGAAGCCTTTAATTTTAATCCTCAAGGCTAAGAGGTTGTAAGGCTGTTTAAAGTTAAATGAACGTTGCTTATTAACACCAGTCACTTTCTCTGATATATTGTTTCCCTTTCAGCAAAGCTGTTAAGACTTAAGCCAGAGTTTTTAATCTTCAGCTGTAAAACCAAATTTATTTTGAGGAAGAGCAATTCATTACAAAATCCTTTTTTAAAAAAAAGCTGTTTTCCCTGCATGTGCTTTTTCTTAAACTGATACTGGGACATTGTTCTGTCCAAACTATAACATCTACTTCTTTATTTATTACACCATGCAGTTTTGAATTTGCTGTGGCCAGCTCCCAGCTGAATTAATTTGACATCTGGGATGTCTCCTTGCGATCTCTGTTTCTCTTGTCACCATGGTCCACTCTTGACAAGGGTAAGGAATGAATATCTAGTGGGTCACCTTGAATGAATTTTTCTTACTTAATCTTATAATAGAATGTGATGTAGGTTTTGATAGATCCATGAATGTCACAGAATAAAACATGAAACAGAAATTGTGCCACTTGCTCTAATTTTGGGGTTATTATGATAAACAGGATAAACAAGAGCATTCCAAGAGTACAAAAATCCAAAAATCTAAAAACTGCTAAGGACATGATACATTTTAGTAAAGTCTACATTATCCCATGTTGCTCATACAGTTCTTGCAAGTTTTGACAATGTGTTTTGAATGAATAGACCAGTTCATCACCAGATTAAAGGAAAGTTCACTGAACTAAAAGTAATTCTACTTTTTCAGTATATGTGAATTAATAAATAGTTATACAGTATCTCAAGAACTGGCAATTTTATTATTTTGGGGGTAGTCGGAACCTAGAAAATCAAAAGTAAATCTGTGGAAGAAAATGAACAGCCTCAAGGAAGAGAAGGATAACTACCTAATAATAGTCTTCATTTCTTATTGTTTGGGAAATTTATAGTAAGTTTACAATCTTGCAAAAATATGGTGTCATTTAACAAATGTCTGGGTGCAATATTGTCATGCTCCAATTCAAATCTAAATAAGGTAAAATTAGGATAAGATAAGATAAAATTAGGATAGGATAGGATAGGATGGCTAGGATAGGATAGGAAGCCAGTTCACTTAAATATTTGTATTTTTTAACCTTGACCACTTAAGATGTGTGGCTGGAGAATTCTGGGAGTTGAAGTCCACACATTTTTAAAATGGCCAAGGTTGAAGTGGTATTTGGGAATGATGTACTATTCCTCTATTTGCCCATTATCCAATTCCCCTCTCTTTTCTCATACCTTGTGGCTTTATTGATATAATAAGTAACCAGATTGGTGCAAGAGCTAGCAAATGTATGATGACAACACCTTAACTTTGGTAAATGCTAAACTTGATTTGCTTTTGATTGGCATGTTGTGAGAACATAGTTCCAATTGACCCACCTATGGTTCAATATATTTTGAGCATTGAAAAAAAAAAAAAAAGATGGATTCAATGATCAGATTTAGTGTCCTGTACTACAAAGCACACAAAGATAAGCATAGCTCAGTTGCAGACAGGGGTGCAATTCACCTGGTGTAACATCCGGTTCGGTGAACACGCACTTCATGTTTGCAGGCGCATAGAGCATTTGCTACTGACCTTCTCCTGTGTTAAACAGTTGATGTGTGGCAATCTGCTGTGCCTTGCGAATCATCTGAGCTTGAAAACTAGGTTATAAAGCACAGACTAGAGCCAGGGCGGGCGGGTCGGCCCAACAGCTGATCATCACAGCAAGCCTGTTCACTCACAGCTGATCCTCGGAGCTAATGGTTCGCCCAAACCAGGCCAAACCAGTAGAATGCCACCCCTGGTTATGGACAGATACATTATTTTTAATTCTTTTTTTCCACATTCTTTTTTCTCCCCTCATACCAGCTGATGGTTCCTGAGGAATGTAGTTATAGGCACTGATTAAAACAATGAGAACAATTTATATTGTGAGAATTTGCTTCTTGGGATAGCAATCACTTGTACTTTCCACCGAGGCCAATTCAGCATCAGAAAGAAATATTGGAAAAAGCAATGAACAGAAAAAGCCCATTGATCCTCATATGAAAAGTTACTCATGCTTCAAATCCCACAAGAGTCCAAGTGACAAAGACTTTGATGAGCGTGAAAGATGTCTCTACTTCTACTTTCTGACTAATTTGGGAAAACACTTTTTCATAACTGTTCTATCTTATTCTCAAAGCATCAAATTATTTGTTCAATGATCAGATCAAAAGAGAGACATACATTTGTTCTAATACAAATGTGAAGGATGCAGTCAAGGAGATGATATGCCTCCACCTGCCTTGAAGTGATTAGCTACACCTTGTTGGGAGTGCCCAGAGGTGGAATTCAGCAGGTTCTGACCAGTTCTGAAGAACCGCTAGCGGAAATTTTGATGTGTGGCAATTCGGAGAACCAGCAAATACCATCTCTGACTGGGCCCACCCCATCTATTCTCTGTCTCCCCAGCTGATTGGCTGGGTCTTCTTTTGTTGCCCTGCACAGGAGAATGGAGCTGGAAAGCAGGTTAATGTGGAGGGGAGGGAATGGGATTTTGCAGTAACCTTCCCCCAGAAGTGGGGAGGAAATGGAGATTTTACCTTTACTTTTTATCCTTCCCTGCCATGCCCACCAAGCCACACACCCCAAGCCATGCCATGCCACACCCACCAAGCCACGCCCACAAACCAGTAATAAAAAAATTAAATTCCACCACTGGGACTGTCCCCCTTTCCTACCTGTATTTCTCTCTCTCTCTCTCTCTCTCTCTCTCTCTGCCTCTGCCTCTGCCTCTGCCTCTGCCTCTGCCTCTGCCTCTGCCTCTCCTCTCTCTGTCCCTCTATCTCTCTCTCTACACACACACACACACACACACACTATAGCACTTTCGAAAGGAAACTTTTTTTAAAAAAAGAAGATAACCCAATAGGCAGTGGATATTCATCAGGGAGGAAATTCTGCCCATTTCTCTCCTTATTCCTTATAACATAGGAAGATCCAGCTGCAAAACTAGGGAAGCTTGAAAGAGAAGGTCTGATAGAAAAGCAGTTTTCCTGCATATCCAATATGCAGAGAAAAGCTCATTCACAGAAAAGAGCTGGCAGAGCAGAGCAAACCCTTTTTCACGATTCCCTCCCTCCCTCCTTTTTTTCTGATAGCACTTGGTGTTTTGGAACTGGGTTTGAATCATGCATCATGAATCATGGCCATATACCACTGTATCATTTGGATAGAACATCTAATTTGATCTTTATTTTCTTCTTGCTGAATGCCATGTCAAGTTCAGATGTGATACTTTTTTATTTTATTTTTATTTATTTTAATTTGTCAATTGCTTACAAGATAATAGGAAGAAGTACAACATGTAAGTGAGTAAGAATACAGGAAATAGGTACGAATAAATGGGGACAATACCACAGGGACGGTAGGCATGATGGTGCACTTATGCATGTTTGAGGTTAAAGGAGTGGGGGTTAGAAAGACATAACAACAGAGTCAGGTAGTGAGTTCCAGGCATTGACCACTCTGTTGCTGAAGTCGTACTTTCTGCAATCAAGTTAAGTCGTACTTTCTGCAATCAAGTTTGGAGCAGTTTACATTGAATTTGTATCTGTTGTGTACTCTTGTATTGTTGCGGTTGAAGCTGAAGTAATGATTAACTGGTAGAACATTGTAGCAGATAATTGTATGTACTACTTTGATCTTAAAATGGTTCATGATGATTGAAAAATCTATAACATTTGTCTGCAATGGTATAGGGTCTCCTGTTTGAGCGGGGGGTGGACTAGAACAGGGGTGTCAAACTCGTGTTGTCACAGTGGCATCATGTGACATATTAGGACTTTTCCCCCCTTCGCTAAACTGGGTGGGGGAGGGGCCAGCACGTGATGCATCCGGCCCATGGGCCGCGAGTTTTAACACTCCTGGACTAGAACACCTCCAGGGTCCCAGTTCTGTTATTCCATGTTCTAACTCATTTTTTCTTCTTCTTTCTGTAATAGACAACTATGGGGCATGCTAGGGGAAGAATGCCCATATTTCCACCCTTTATATTTAGATCTCAAGTATCATTTTGAGGGCCCAAGCCCAAACTTGTGACTTAGCCCCTTCCTCCAATATGCATCCCAGACAACTAATACCATGACTTTATTTTTTTTCATCCTTTTTGAATTTATTCCACAGTCAACAGATAACAGATAATCAGAGTTGGAAGGGACCTTGTAGGTCATCTAGTCCAATCCCCCACCCAAGCAGGAAACTCTACACCATTTCAAACTACAACTGGCCTTAAATGCCAGCTACTCAATGCAAGAAGCCTGGTAAATAAAATACCTGAATTTCTCCTCTTACTAAATACAGCTAAATTTGACATCATTTTTGTCTGTGAAACATGGCTCAATGCATCTCTCCCTGACTCCATTACCTCAGTAAGAGACTATCATGTTTACAGATCAGATCGTGAAATCCATAGAGGAGGTGGTGTTGCTATCTTCTATAAAAAGTCCTTACATCTAAAAAACATCCAAGTTACCCAAGAGCTTGCTCTTCCTGAGACCATTATCTGTGAACTGACCTTAAATATCACATTTCGGTTCTTACTATGTTACAGAGCCCCTGATTATGACATTGAACATGTAAACAAGCTAAATATACTACTAACATGGGCAGCATCCTGCCCACACACTTTTATCTTTCTTGGTGACTTCAATCTACCTCATATTAACTGGACCCTAAACGAATGTACAGCTGAACCCATACATGCAATCTTCTACAATGCTGTAACAAATCTGGGACTGGAACAACTAGTAACCAACAATACTAGACTTAACAACTGCCTCAATCTCATCTTCTGCAATAGTTTGAATTCAATTTACAGAATACAAATTAAAGAACCCTTTTCCAACAGTGACCACAACATGATTGACTTTTGTCTCAACATACGTCCACATAAAAATCATCACAATGACAAAATCCCCAATTATAAATGGCAGTCTAATCTCTTCTTGAAGGTCTCAAGTGATGAAGCTCCCACAACTTCTGAGGGTAAGCTGTTCCACTGGTTGATTGTTCTCACTGTCAGACAGTTTCTCCTTATTTCCAGGTTAAATCTCTCCTTGTTCAGCTTCCATCCATTATTCCTTGTCTGGCCTTCAGGTGCTTTGGAAAATAGATTGACCCCTTCCTCTCTGTGGCTGCCCCTCAAATATTGGAACACTGCTATCATGTCTTCCCTGGTCCTTCTCTTCATTAGACCAGCCATGCCCAGTTCCTGTAACTCTTCTTCATGTTTTAGTCTTCAGTCCCCTCATCATCCTGGTTGCTCTTCTCTGTGCTTTTTCTAGAGTCTCAACATCTTTTTTATAATGTGGTGACCAAAACTGGATGCAGTACTCTAGGTGTGGTCTTACTAATGCTTTATAGAGTAGTATTAGTACTTCACTTGATCTTGATTGTATCTCTCTGTTATGCAATTTAGGATTGCATTAGCTTTTTTGGCTTCTGCTGCACACTGCTGGCTCATATTCAGCTGGTTGTCCACTAAGACTCCAAGATCCTCTTACAGTTACTGCTATTGAGCCTGGTTTCACCCAGTCTATATGTGTACTTTGGGTTTTTCTTGCCTAAGTGTAGGACTTTACTTTTCTCTACATTGAATTTCATTTTGTTAGATACGGCCCAGTGTTCTAGTCTGTCAAGATCCATCTGGATCTTGAGCCTATCTTCTTGGGTGTTAGCTATTCCTGCCAGATTAGTATCATCTGCAATTAGTATCATCTTCTATTTCCTCATCTAAGTCGTTAATGAAGCTATTGAAGAGTACTGGACCTAAGACAGAACCTCGTGGCACCCCACTGCTTACTTTCCTCCATGTAGACTTAGACCCATTAAGGACTACTCGTTGAGTACGGTTTGTCAGCCAGTTGCCAGTTTGTCAACATAAGAGCCCACAAATATTTCCTTTCTTTTTTCCTTTTAATACAAGCAAAACATTCACTCTGCAGACTTTTTGCTGGTTGTGATGGCATTTTGCTGTCAACTTTGTAAGAAAAAAATGAGTGAACCAGCACAGCTGCAAACATTTTACAAATTGAGCAATTAGTTTTAAAACTAGTTTTATCTGGCTTTTTCATTGCAAAGCCATGAATTATCTCCCTAAGGTCAATTTATCTTTTAAAGTATTTTGTCTGTTTTGATAGACAAAACAATGAGTGAATGGCATTAGCATTCTTTCCCTGTTAGAGGATGTCTAGTATTACTGATGAGTGCTAGCTTGCTGGAATATCTTTCTACTTCTACCCTGATCATTGGCAGTGTGCAAAAATCCATATGGTCATACCTACACTTCAGTGAAATTTGATTGCACTTTATTTAAAAAATCTTTTGAAAATATTAATTTATAAAGCATATAGGAATAGTTCATAGATCTGAAGCTCCCCCTGCCTTCCCTTGGGATGTATATTTCACAAAGGAAAGTATTGGAAAATTATTTAAGATGCAGTAGGCAATTTCTTCCATACACACTGGGCTTGCATTTCCTGCAATCGACAGCTACTCAGGCTGTCCATTATGATTGTTTCTTCATCTCTATCCCAACTACAACTCTTCTCTGTTTATTCCCAAAGAATTTAACTGGTCCATAACTCAGTGGTCCGTATCTTGGCCCCATAGCCGGGTTATACAACTATGTACCTGCTCTCAATTGCAAAGAGCTGTGGTGATACAAATAGCCATGATAGCACACTGGTTAGAATGCAGTATTGCAGGCAAATTTTGCCCACAGCTAGGAGTTCATTCCTGACCAGCTCGAGGTTGACTCAGCCTTCCATCTTTCTGAGGTCTGCAAAATGAGGACCTAGAATGTTGGGGGCATTATGCTGACTCTGTAAACTGCTTAGAGAGGGCTTTGAAGCACTATGAAGCAGTATATAATAGCCTAAGTGCTGTTGCTACTGATATTACATCTCTGCATTATTAACAAACTATTTTTCCATCATTGTAATTGAAGGTATTAGTTTTAATCTATCAAGTTCTACATGGATATCTGCAGGATATCTGCAGGATTACCTTCTCTACACATAAAAAGCCCATTCGGTACATGTTCCTGACAAAACATATTTTGTCATTAATGAGAGATAAATAGCAGGACCTACAGACCATGTTTCTCAGTTGCAGTATCAATGTAATAGAAAACTCTTTTCCTTTAAGTAGTGTCCATACTGATGGCCTTCTGGGAGATGAGAAAAACTGATATGCCAGAAGATGCTTGGAGAATGTTGTGGATATCATCTGCCCTTTACATTGTGGAATAGTTGTACTGTCTGATTTCTAATCTGTTTTTACTACTATATTGTTGTAAACACTGGGAATCCATGTCTGCTGATATACAATAAATTGATTTGGGATTTGATGGACCTTAAAAGAGTATATTGCAGACAGAAGCATAAAACTCCCAAATCATAAATCCTAGAAGCAAAAGCTGTCTATGTTCTAGTTCCAGACTATTCATTGGTTAGAACACGTTATTCCATTCCAGCAAATTTAGCAACACCTCCACAATTAGAACAATGATACAAGGAAATCAGTCCCCAAACACTTCCACAGGAATAATCTAACTTTAATAACCTTTTACTGCAATAAATTAAAGTAAAAGATTTAGTCAACCTTTAACTGATCTTGAAAATGCAATGCTAATGCGAATTTCATGGGTAACTACCATGACATTTCAGAGTTGTTAAACTAGAACTGGAAATTGAAGTAGTATCCTTTAAAAAAAGGCCAAAGAAAGCTACTTTGATATTGTAGCTATGAAAAATACATGGAGGCCTCCAGGAAACCAACAAAAGTTGACTTCAACTTAAAAATGATTTTGGATATAGTTCTACTGTCAGGTTGCCGTGTGGTGAGTACAGACCATCAATACTTTTTGGAGGAAAACCTCCAAGGTCCCTTCCTACTCTGTTTTTCTATTATTTTGTTATTCTCTTATTCTGTACATGTTGATTTAATTTATTTTAACTTTGTATAGTAATTCTACATTAACAATGACTCTATTTAGCAACTGTTCAAAGTTAGGACAGTGTTGAAAAAGTAACCATGAGATTTTTCACTTAATGACTGATAGTGACTGAGTTGTAGTCATTAAGTAACAACTAGCTGTCCATCTATATTATGTGTATATACAGATGTTGAATTTTGTATACTTATATTAGATGAATATATAAAAGTATGTATGTAAATAAGATTGACCCATAGAATTGAAAGTCATTGGCAATTATTTTTCTAGAAGAGAAAGCTGGGAGGAAAGGGCAACTTGCCAAGGGGCAACAAGAGTTGCTCATTGGAATTATCCAATGGGCAACTCTTAGAATTAAACCAGCAGAGCACAGGACAGGAACAGCTTAAGGGTGCAATACTGATACATTAATCTTTAGTGGGTTAGAACAATCTAGGTCTGCCCCCTAGATTAATTGAATTTTCCAGATGCATGATGAATGTGACATTTCATTGCTGCTGACTTTTACTCTTTAATAAGTGTGAATCCTACTCCTAAGAAGGTAGATTTTTTTGAAACCAATGTGCCTTATATTTTGAATTGATAGAATAAAAATGAACAGTTGTGCCTTGGTCACTTCATGGATAGATTAATGCAACGAATACTATGTAGGGTTACCGGTGAAAATTGTTCAGAAGTTGCAGCTGGTGTATGCAATATCACAAGCAGTGATGGGTAGATAACACTAACACTCATGGTCCATGAGTTGCGCTGGTTAGAAGTTATTTTCAATGTTCAGTGAAGTTTAATGTGTTGATTGGCACTAATGCCTAGTTATTTGAGGAACAACTGGTTTCTCATGGTTTCTTTAGGATTGGCAAAGTAAGTTCATGAGTGGTCCATCAATTAAGAAATGTCATCTGATGGGACCCAGGT
The DNA here is from genome assembly GCF_049901735.1 of Notechis scutatus. Taxonomy (NCBI): domain Eukaryota; kingdom Metazoa; phylum Chordata; class Lepidosauria; order Squamata; family Elapidae; genus Notechis; species Notechis scutatus. The sequence continues at coordinate 36,350,349 of NC_142010.1, read as the reverse complement.
GGTAAGTCTTTGCAACAGCATCTATTCTCTGGACTGCGTGTACTTTGAGATTTCCATGTCTCTTCCACCTTAATAGCCTTTAAAGGAGCATTTTAAAGCACTTTGTTGTGAGAGGGACAATTATATAAATAAATAACATAGCTTCCCCCGCCCCCAGGACTTGGGTTAAGTTATTTAAGGGTCTTTTATCTGTTTTTATTTCTGTGGACAGGGAAGAGACTTGATTGTTGCTATCTTTTGAACTTTATTTCACTTTTTTTTGTGTGTGTTTCTATATTGCTGTCATTTGAGTTCATCGAAACACAAATAAATAAACTTGGGTTTCATATTACAGAGGCAAGAAAAATTTCATTTGCCCTAATGAACATTTCACTTTTAGGCTGTAGGCACAGCAAAAGGAATGGAGCCAAAAGTAATAAAGCTGGAAACCTTGAAAACCATAAAGTACTGGAACCATCTCTGTCCATAAAATCCCCCCTCCCCCGGTGCCTTTTCATAAAATCACTTAATAACATTACCCAGTGTGTGTTGAAAATACTAATTCTGAATTAAATTGTTTGCTGGGCCTGTGATTAATAATTAAAGAGGGTGTATCACAATGGAAGACCTTCCAAGATGTGACAGAGGCTGCAGATTTATTCAATCCACCATCTCACTATTCATTGTATGCCTTTAATCTGTTGCAAAAAACAGAAAAGGGGGAAAACGAGAGGAAAAAAACCCACTGAGATCATTAAGATGTCTTTGCAAGAGCCTCCTGATCCTTTTGACTACCAGGCAAGTATAGTTATTTGCTAAGAGATTCCAAATGAGTTCTAAGCAAACACATCAAACTCCTTTGTTTCAATGAAAAGTAATCAATAAACATACCAAACAAATCAAGCCTTCATGATTGTCAAATATTTAAAAGGAATGACAACAAAAAAGGAACACAAATGATTAGGAGCAAAATTAGAAAAGAGTCTTGTCTTCCTTTCACTTGGTAAGTGGGACTCTGCTCCCTCCTGCTCATTGCCAACGTTAGGCACAAGTCTCGTCGTGTCCCATCAATGTCTCTATACTTAAGTTTCTGCTCTGCCAAAACTTGCACCAACTTGCACCACAAAATCTAGGATCGGTATTCTGTCTCCCTTCCTACTGATTACACAGATTATGCAGTCCCCAACCTTTTTTGGCTCCATGGACCGCCAATGGCAGGGGGGAAGCAGAGTGGATGGTTTCATATGTGCAACCTAGCTCCCACGCATGCGCAGGTGAAGCTTTGTGCACTTGCCTACTACTTGCACAGCAGCCCAGTTCCCAGTGGGCCACAGACCAGTACTGGGGTTGGGGATCCCTGACATAGATCCATCTTCATCAACACTCTTAATAATGCCATATGTTTGTATAACAAGCAGAATTGGTCCATTTTCTATACATCTGCCCCCAACAGGAGTCAGCAGGCATGGAAGAACTGCAAGAAATTTAGATAGTTTAGACAAAGAAACTTTGGCATATATTATGTTCTGTTTGGTTCCCCCCCTCTTCTTCTTGTCCTGTTAGTCTTCTTATGGCTATTTGTATCCTAATTTGTAAGCTACCTAGCAGTAGCTTGGTAATTGAGGCAGCATACAAATGGATACATGAGGAAATAAATAAAATGTATATGCAAAAATAGCTGAATGATATATTTCTTTGGGCACTATTTTCTTAAGGATAAAAACAATCCTGTCATCTATGTCAAAGATCTCCAAACTTGGCAACTTTAAGACTTGTGGACTTCAACTCCCAGAATTCTCCAGCCAGCTATGCTGGAGAATTCTGAGAGTTGAAGTCCACAAGTCTTAAAGTTGCCAAGTTTGGGGACCCCTGATCTACATAGTACTTTCAAGTGGTCAACGAACTTGACATGCATTATTCTACTAAACAAAGAGCTGGTGTGATGCTGTAATTAAGGTGTTAGGCTAGGGTCCAAGAAATCCAGGTTGTAATCCACCCTCAGATATGATCCTCACTCAGTGACTTTGAGCTTGTCATTGTCACTTAGTCCAATCTACCACTCCTGGGGGAAGAAAAACAGAAGGAAAAAATGCAATGTGTGCTTCTTTGAGCTCTTTAAGAGATGGTATAATATGCAGTTAGCAAATGAATAATTAAACTTTACATTTGCAATGACTGCTTCATAGTTACTTGATGATTCTCCCAAGAGAGTTGCTTACAACTCCTAGTAAGCAAAACCAGTTTCAGCATGCAGGCACTTAATATTTATTGTGTTTGATGAAATAGACAAGCGGGTGTTACTCATATTGTAAGTGATTCCTTTTTAGCCACACTAAAGAATTCTCTATAGGGGAAGAAATGGAATAAATATTTTATATCATTAAGGTAAGATATAGTACATTAGTAGTGTTGCAGACAAAAGGAACAAGAGCATGGATTCTGAGAAAGAGTATCTAAACTTGTCCAGTGCATTCATGGCAAAGGTGAAATTCAATTTTGGACAATTTGAAACATAGTCTAGTGCAGGGCTGTTAAACCCATGGGCCAGATGCAGCATGCACTGACATGCTCATGCCCGCCCCATTTTAGAATAATAGAATAATAACAGTGTTGGAAGGGACCTTGGAGGTCTTCTAGTCTAACCCCCTGCTTAGGCAGGAAACCCTATACTACTTCAGACAAATGGTTGTCCAATCCCTTCTTAAAAACTTCCAGTGTTGGAAGATTCACAACTTCTGGAGGCAAGTTCTTCCACTGATTAATTGCTCTAACTGTCAGGTAATTTCTCCTTAGTTCTAAGTTGCTTCTCTCCTTGATTAGTTTCCACCCATTGCTTCTTGTCCTATGCTCAGGTGCTTTAGCTTGACTCCCTCTTCTTTGTGGCAGCTCCTGAGATATTGGAACACTGCTGTCATTTTGTTTTAGCAAAGGGGGAAAAGTCACAATACGTTACGTGACATTGCCATGACGACACGACTTTGACACCCCTGGTTTGTGCAATGGTATGTTTGAGAATCAGTTTGGTATAGTTGTTAAGTAGTCAGGTTTTGAAACCAGGAGATTGTGAGTTCTTAGTCCTCCCTTAGGCACAAAGCCAGTTAGTTAATCTTGAGCTAGTCATTCTCCTCCAGCCCATAGCAAGAAGCAGACAATGGCAAAGCACTTCCAAAAGCTTTCCAAGAAAACTGCAGGAGCTGTGCAGGGAGTCACCAAGAGGCACTGACTTGAGGTATACACACACAGTCACAAACATAAACACACACACACACACACACACACACACACACACACACGTTTACAGCTGAACAGATATTCATACAAGCACTTTAATCATCAGAATATTTTTTTCTTAATCATTTTTTCTTTACCCTGCACACAATCACTTGTGCTCTGGTCATTCCTCAGTTGGATTACTGTGATGTGCTACACCTGAAGCTACCTGTGAAGAGTATTTGAAAGCTACAACTGGTATAGAAAGCAGTGCCACATACAGTTCTGGAGGTCCAGGGGGCAGGGAAGCACATATGGCACTGCGGTTATGTAAGCTGTACTAGTTATTGTAAACTGTTATGTAAGCTGTACTTCAGTTCCAAATCTAATTCAAGGTGTTGGTTATCCCCTTTAAAGCTCTTTAAGGCATGGGCCCAGGGTATCTGAGGAAATGTTTTACTTTTTGGTACTAACACACCTCACTCCTTCCTGTGGAAAGGGCCTACTTTGGATCCCATTGGCCAAAAAATTTCAGCTGAGCCTTTTCTGCTATGGCCCCCACACCCTCTGGAATATTCTCCCCTCAGAGGTGATTTCCTTCCTCACACACCTGATCTGGCTTTGATTCTTGACCTAGGGCCCTGATACAATGCGGGGTGGTTGACGGGGTAGAAATGACTCCCCACCTCCATGCTGTCTATGTTTTAATTTTTTTATTCTAATTTTAATTGTTTTAGGACTTTTTAACTTTTGGTTATATGGTAAGCTTCTCAGAGTTGTTGTATTAGTGGGATGGGTGGCCTAGAAATGAAACAATTAAAAATAAATAAGTATAGCATAGCATAGCATAGCATAGCATAGCATAGCATAGCATAGCATAGCATAGCATAGCATAACATAACATAACATAACATAACATAACATAACATAACATAACATAACATAACATAATATAATATAATATAATATAATATAATATAATATAATATAATATAATATAATAAAACAGCCTCCTGAGAGATAAATAGGATTTTAAAGGGAACAGTCCAATTGCTGACATGTCAGTCACCTCATCTTATTATCTTTCAATTTGTTAAAGAAACTCTGAAAGAAATTTGCTTCTATAAAAGTAGGGAACCTAAGAACTTGATACTTAAATTTTAAGTCATGGTTACTGTTGGAAGTTAAAACCCACCCCTCTCCTAGAAAAATGAAATATTTTAGGATATATTTAAAAGGCAGGATATTTCCCCTAAAAGAGAAGTAGAAACTCAGAGAGGCAAAAACTCAGCCCCCTCTATCTTTGCTAATGGGCCATTAAGGCCTGGGCCAGTCTATTCTACATAACAAAGATTTGCCTCCTTCAGGCAGACCTATAATAGGAATCGCAAAGCCCTTTCATTACATCATCATCATCCAGCATGGCTCAACCAAGCCTGAGACTCAGGATAGCCTACAGAGTTACCCCTGCGTGGCCCCATGGGAGTCTGACAACCAATCAGAATACAAGCTCAAATTCAAATCTCAACAGAGGGCATAAAACCCAGGGACTCTCAGCGCCTCTTCCCTTTTTTTCACCCAGGAGTTCCCAGGCATGTGATCCTGCCCACCTTTAAACCATCTTTCCAAGCAGTCACTATGTTTCCAATGTCTTTTTCCCACTTGGAACTGAACCCAGAACGATATTGCTTCAAACAGTTACTCAGCCAGATTAAATGGTTGCAATTTGGCTATAATGCTCAATTCAATCATAGCGGAAAGCACAGAAGATTCTCCTATCCACAGATTTAAACCTTTTAGTCCCTTTTAGTACAAGTCCCTGGGGCTATAGACCTTTGCACCTGAGCTCTTTGTGAGACAACAATAGTAGCACTATTCTGTTAGGTCACGAGCTATTTATATGTAACACTGTCACTAAAAAATGATTAGGATCATATTGGAGAATTGTCACAATGTGTAATTTTTGGCTCAATAGTAAGCTGCAGACACATGGTATTTTAATTACTCAAAGCACACAACAAAGGAAAGGGTTGGGCTGCTAAATTATAGTGCTTGGTAAACTTTCCAAAACTTTATTGTTGGCTGTGCTGATTCATAAATTGCTTTATAATTGTAACCTTCGAAGCTGGCATTTATGGTGCTTTTTTGAAAAATTCCAAAAGCCATATGTTTACACCATTTGGGATGCTCACATCAACCCTTAACACACATTTGTTCTGCCTTGACTATTTCCAAACATGTTTTTATTTGTATAAATAAATGTGGGCTAAAAGTGGGAAAGATTGTCTAGTCTTTCCCTACATTTTCTTATCTCTATTAAGTGGCCAGATTTAATTACGTTCATGAAATCCTGAAGCCTATTATGAAAGGATAGGATGAAGAACCTGCCAGTGCCAATTGAGATTACCTGGAAGATTCATATCTTCTCTGAGTTGGAAACTTTCAGGAACATCAAGGCTGAATTTCTCTTCACTTCTACTTGGATAACCATTTGTCTGAAATGCTATAGGTTTTTCTGCATAAGCGTGGGATTGGACTAGAAGACCTCCAAGGTCCCTTTCAACTTCTATTCCATTCTATTCCATTCCATTCCACTCCACTCCACTCCACTCCACTCCACTCCACTCTATTCTATGATCTCCATCAGAGTTATTTAGCATGCTCTCAAAGTAGAAAATAGGGAGCATTGCAACAGGCAGTTTTCTAGGGCTAAATCCATGTCTGCTTATTTTGATTTTTAGGCTGAATATTGAAGCTAGCAGTAAGAAGGCCTGAAATATCTCTGTTCAATGTTTTGATGTAACTCATACCTCTGCTTTAAAATGCATCTTTCCTATTAACATACACCAAGGGAAAGAGAGTGGAAAAGATGGAACAGGCTGAAATGCTTAAATTGTATTTTAAATATGAACGTTCCAATGTGGATGTTTGTGTAGATATATATTTTTAATTGGAGGTTAAGGCAAAAGAGAAATGGAAAGGATTTATAGGTGAAAGAATGTAAAAGTGAAATGGATCAGAAATAACCTAATTTAGATGCATTAGATGAATTGACAAGAAAACAGGAACAACTCAAATCCCTTGAAAATCCTTGCAATGTTTTATTCAATTTCACTTTTCGAAAGGATTTGATAGAAAGAAGTGCTACATTGCCTGCTAAGGTAAAAAGAAAAAAGAAAGAAAGAAAAACAAATATAACAACTCTAAGACAGTTTTCCTAGGAGATCTTCTAGGATGGAAGAGAAAGAGCAGCTGGTATACCTTATAGGAAAAGTAACTTTTAAAATATTTTCTTCAGACCCTAAGTTATTATCTAGGCTCCCCACAAGTTCCTTTGCCAGACTAAGGTCTGACAATAGGCATCTGCTCATCCCCCACTTTGGAATGATGACTAAGGACCAAAGGTAAGTCACTCAACAAGATGCTTCAGGATGAAAGCTTATAGCTTACAGTATATATGAAGGGCTTAGCTTCTACTTGCTGCAATATGTGGCATTAATACAGAAAGAAAATCATACACCAAGTTCATTAGAGGTCAGAAATAGTTTAACCTCTTTTTCAGAGAGAGCTTGACAAAAAGAATCATAAGTACTTCAGAAAAGTAAAATAAGTAATTAGTAGACTTTCGTACAACATATTTTTTTTTCTAAATTCCTTCTAAACCATAATTTTTCAGTTTAATCTATTACAATCCCACCCCAATATAGACACTTTAGAGTAGAGATCCCTAATCCCTGGGCTTGCCAGGATCCCACACCCCATTCAGGTACATGCAGGATCCAGGTAGCGTGCAAAACCACACATCCCACCTCCCCGGTCTGGAGAAAAGCCACTCTCCATGGAACTGGTCCCTGTCACTAAAAAAGGTTGGGAGTCCCTGCTTTAGACAACAGCTGAGGATTGAGGAAGAGGTTACATTCTCTCTGTGATCACTGCTTGCTGTTTTGAGGTTGGTCATTTCCATGTGTGAACTCTTCGCTTTTTATATGCTTAAAGAGGTCTATTTCAAGAGGTCTCCTTGATATGTCTGCATGCAAAGATAACACTGAAAAATGTCTTCAAATGTTACCACAAGAGTAGTAACTTTTGCCCAAAGTGATTTTCAGTTTTGAAGTCTTGGGCTGAGCCAGGTTTGTCGTTCCAAGGCAACCTGAATTTGCTATCTGTTTTTTTGTAGGATTCACCCATTAACAACTTGTTGATTGGCAACTTTCACTGGAGTTATGAGTACTTCATAGTACTGGCATCCATTTTTCCATATCATCAACTAGCTAACCCTAATAATGGAATAGCTAGGTGATGCAATGTTAAAATGGCTGATTAAGTGTCGTTTTGACCACCTTTAAGTGTCAATAGTCCTTTGAGGGACTCACAAAATATTTTATATTATTACCATTATTAGAGAGATAATGATTTGCAAGGAGCAAAGTGTAACCTTACATTATACATTTAACTTTGTTTCTTACTTTCAATGCAATTAAACTCAAATAGCAACTATAATTTATTTTGCTTAACTTTGGAGGATATTTTAAAGGGCCCTTAATACAAATAGGGCTATCCTATTTGAGATCACTTGCTGGAATTTTCTCCAGCTCTTTGCTGTCACCTAGTAACTATCTGGATTTTTGTAGCCAGATTTGGCAACCATAAAGGAAAGGGGATGCTTTTGCTGCTTAAGTCGCAAAATCCATTATTTCCCAATAAAAGTATTTAATAATGTAGCCAATGTCCCAAAATTGTCCCAATAATTCCTAAAAAGAAAGACACTTTTCTGTGTCAAAGATTGTTTTTCCCAGATTGCTACTGAATCCATCTCTAACTTGGGTTTTGGTTGGTGAGACTAAAAAAAAATTAAAATAAACTAACAGTCATGGAAATATGTGCTGTCATACCAGCCTTATATCAAGAGTCTTCTAGTAACAAATTAGTTCCATTCTGAAAGGGAGGTAGAATCTATGGTAAGCAACTGATGACCCATAAGCCAAGTATCATGCTACATTTCTTTTTGGTGGCCTACAGAGCCAACCAAGATTTCAGTCCTGAATAGTGGTGGCAGGAAATTAATAGGTTCATTAATTCAAAACCCCAGAAAGTGGGAATTTGTTCAGGCTTCTGTACTTGTGATATGCATACTAGGCAATGTGTGTTGTGTTCATACATTTCCTCAAGTATTTGCAAATAGATATCTGATCAGTGGATTTCTCATCACGCATTATAAAACCGGCAGGAGAAAAATATATGATTGTTAATGTCTCAAAATGTACACAAAATAATTGACAGACTAGAAAACTGATGTTATGACTTTCTTCTTAAAAACTAAGAACAACTCTGAGGGATCCTTGGTCCTGGTGCTCTCCAAGCACCAGTGCCCTGATTATATTACCTAGTTTGGTAATGAAATGTCTTCAAGAAAACAACCAAGCTCAGAGAACACCAAGAACATATTTCAACCCTAAGATACAAATATTCTTCTCTATAGGGACAACTCTATCAGAAAGTACATATTATCTACTTACATTTTTATAAATAAAAGATACTTTGGCAAACACAAAAGTATCTCCTCTTAACCCTACTGTCCCTGGCATTTTTAATTCATATGATGGTGACTGGTTGAGTGTTCATGTGACTGCTTCATTTTCTCCTTCTTATGTCACCCACTTCTTCCAGGCAGTACACCTGGCTTTTGTAGTCATGCTTTGAAAATAGGTTATTCGTATTTGATTGATGGTGCCAAGAGCTACACTACCCTGACAGGCAGGAAAAACTCAACCTTTGTGAACAACAACAACAATATTTACATCAACATTTCTTCAGTTTTCCCAAATACATTTTGATGATGCAGTTAATGTCATGTTTTGTATTTTGTTTTCATAACAGCCTGCAAAACGGAAAGCTTGGTCCAAATCCGAAGCTCCACTACAGCTTTTCCTCCACAGATTTCATTTAGTTTACATTATTATGACAGTGCCAAGGGCAGGGAACAATAAATTGTAAAGACATCAGTCATGCTAGATATGGAAGCAAAGACATGTGGCTCTATTAAAATAAAAGATGCAGCATCATGGGAATCTTAACATGGCCATGCAGACATCCAGTGGGTGGTGCTGGCTTCATTCATATGTGGTCTTGAGGGGCCCTGTGACTAATCAGTGGTGTAACAATAACAAACAGTACTAAGAGGAGATTTTGGTTTGTGCATATGATAACTCTGGTTAATTTGCTGCTTATTACAAATGCTCCACAAGATGCTTATTATCTATAAACAGTAAATGAAAATCTTCCTTTCAAACTTGTTATCACCAACAGTTGGGAAAGGTCACTTTGACTGTCCCATATACCTTGAGCTTTGCATAGAAATGAGCTGGATTCCAAAGACTTTTGATAGAAGGAAGCTTGTTGCAGTTTTGGAAGTATTGCATTGTGGGATTTTTCTGAAATGGCTGCTCTGTGCCATTTCAAAGCACAATTTACAATAGTATTGCTGACTTTAAAATTAAATTTATTTCCAGGACCTATCTGAAGATCTTCCCTGGAAAGTTCTACCACTGTTAGGAGTGTACAAACACAGGAAGTGTTATGTATTGAATGTATATAGTTCAGTAGTGGGATTCAATATTTTTTACTACCAGTTCTGTGGGCATGGCTTGGTGGGTGTGGCAGGGGAAGGATACTGTAAAATCTCCAGTCAGAGATGGTATTTGCCAGTTCTCCAAACTACTCAAAATTTCAGCTACCGGTTCTCCAGAACTGGTCAGAACCTGCTGAATACTACCTCTGATATAGTTGTGTTAACTGTGCTAAAGTGAAACTAACTTTTAGATGACTCTAACTGTTAGCTCCAACTGTTTTGGAGAGAAATTTAGAACATTTATATTTGGGCGGGCTTTTTCTAGTTCTATGATTGGTTAAGTCCCTGTGGACCTAGAGTATAAATCACAGGCATTTGCCTGCAGTTCCTCAGTTCCAGTTTTGAGTCAATGAATGCTGTTGCAGTTATGCTGGTCTGGTTCTTGCCTACTGAAGCCCACTACACAATAGGAAGTTTAATTAAGCCTTTGATTCATTTAATCCAGTCTTTTTCAAATTTGAGAATGTTAAAGATGTATGGACTTCAACTCCACACATATCCCAGTCAACACAGTTGCCAAATTTGAACAACACTATTTTAGTCCAATGTTATCATTACTGGCAACAACTATCTGAGGTCTCAAAGAGAGATTTTCAGCCCAATTTCGAGATGTGAAGAATTAAAACTGGGACTTTCTGTACTTCATGCAAAGTATAGGATCTATCACTGAGTAATCATCAGTGCCATGCTTTCAATACAAGAAGAATTTTGAAACTATATTTTCCAGATTTGAAATGTTGTCTACTTATACCCTGTTTCAACATTTGTTTTGAATACATACATAATTTACTTTGTTCATTATTGATTTCAGTTTCATATAGGAAAAATCTTTGAAAAGTTTTGTATTGACTATTTTAAGCAAATAATAAATATGTGCCAGAGGCATAATTTCTGAAAATCTGAAAACCAGACAAACTTACTAGGAGTCTTGCAAAAGAAAAGACTGAAAAGACCTGTACTGATACTGTAGGATCTGATCTAAACACTAGCAGACATGTAATAAGACATACTATGAAAGTTATCCCCAATATCACTATTCCCATTTGACATTAAGAACAAAATAGGAATTGATGAAATAAATGAAAATTTTGGATTATACTGAATAGGTTATATGGTAGTATATCTGGTTAATTCACATCTGTGAAATAAATGAGGAGGGGATATTTAAATGAAGCTTCCATCATAGAGGCAAGGAAGTTTTATGGTTGTTTTGGAGGTTTTGACTCTGTTTTGTAAACTGGTCAGGGATATGGCACATAAAATAAGATAGGTAGCTATATTCCTTCCTTCCTTCCTTCCTTCCTTCCTTCCTTCCTTCCTTCCTTCCTTCCTTCCTTCTTCTTCCCTTCCTTCCTTCCTTCCTTCCTTCCTTCCTTCCTTCCTTCCTTCTTCCTTCCTTCCTTCTTCCTTCCTTCCTTCCTTCTTCCTTCCTTCCTTCCTTCCTTCCTTTCCCTTAGTGCTATAGTTTTATTTATTTTTTTACAAGACAAGTTCTGAACTTAAATATTTTGTGGTTATGTTCCTAATTCAGGGCTTTAGGATTCCACAGGATTCCAAATAGTATTGAATCTAATCTTAATATAAAGTAAATGTGGGAAATTGAAATGGCAGTTATTCCCAACCATCCGGAGTATTAGAAAAGCACTGATATGGACCAGGCCTGATGTGCAGTGAAGCAATTGGTGCCAGAAAGTAGCTATGTTTTGTTGTGATTAGAACTTGAATATTGGGCATGGGCCCTGCTCACTTAAGCATAGATTTTTCTCTAACTCATTAATTCACAGTTTTGCAAGAATACAATATCGCTTTGAAAGGAGCCAGGAGAGGTATTTGTCAGCATCAGGGGAACTCTGCAATTTTGTTTCTTAGAGTGAAAGCTTCAATAAAACTACTATCCCTTTATTTCACCTCTTATTTACAAGTTTAAGTGGCAAGGCAGATGGCTAAGTTTGACAGATACAAAGAGGGGTGCTTTTAATTAGCATTTTTTTTTCCTTAAAAGGATTGTTTCCCGGTTTTGTTCTCACATATTTGGCCTAGCATGAAGATTTAGAGTTGTGTTAGGAAACACGGTATATGGCTTAAGCCTTCAAATACTTCTCCGGATTCTGCAAATGGGGAAATTATTTTAAAATTATTTTAAAAATATGCATAAATGCCACATATCTTGTTAATACTAATAATGACATTTCAGCAATTTGTCCCCCCCAAAGGTTATTTAAATAAATTTTGCCATGGATTTAGCAATAGCAATAGGACTTAGACTTATGTACCACTTCACAGTGCTTTACAGCCCTCTCTAAGCAGTTTACCATCAACCTATTGCCCCCAACAATCTGGGCTTTCATTTTACTGACCTCGGATAGATGGAAGGCTGAATCAACCTTGAGTCTGGTGAGATTTCAACTGCCAGATTGCAGTCAGCTGGCAGTCAGCAGAAGTAGCCTGCAGTACTGCACTCTAACCACTGCGCCATCATGGCTCACTTTCCTTCCTTCCCCCCTCCCTCCCTTCCTTCCCTCCTCCCTGCCTGCCTCCCTCCCTCCCTTCCTTCCCTCCTCCCTGCCTGCCTTCCTGCCTCCCTCCCGTGTCTCTCAACACTAACACAGCATGAAGGTTATGTAACCCAATAAAGACAGTCCAAATTATTCTAAACCATAAGGAGGTCTTTCATTCTTTAGAGTAAAACAACTTGTAGCTCCTTTTGTTACAAGATTAAGGTAAAGTCAATCAAGTGATGCATAATTATTGTCTGAATAAACTATGCTTTTCACTTTTATACTCCAAATCTTCTTTCACAAGCAGCCAAGTATACTAAAATAAGTGTTGTGTTCAATTTTGCCTAAACATGTTGGCGGAGAAAGGAGAGGTTTTTGTATTTGTTTTTACAATAATTATCCAAAGAATAAAAATTGAGATTATTGTAATTAAATTAAAAGTTAAAAATTAATAAATAATAATAGAAAAGTAGTTACCGGTAGCTATTACCCTGGGAAGAGCTGGAAAAAATATCTTTATGCTAATACATAAAATCTTTGCATAACTTATGGTTGTCAAATGTCTCAAAGCCTAAGAGAGATATCACTCTTTTCAAAGCCTAAGAGAGATATCACCTATAAGGAGTCTGCATTAATCAATGGCATAAAATCATTTAGCTTGAGCAGTAACCTGACCTCTTGTTTTGAACTGTCTCAGACCTGAAAACTCAGTGGGACAATGGGAGAAGATTGCTCTCCAGAGACCGATAGATCACACTTCAGTCAAGCAGGCTTTCTTGCTTCAGTGAATTGATCATGCTTTGAATTAGAATCTCCGTAATATATCTGTGCAAAGGGGAATATATACAGGGGTGGGCTGCTGGGGTGTGTGTGGGGGGTTCAGTAGAACTCCTAGCTAAGATTCTGCACAGTTTGGAGAACCCCCAAATCCCACTCCTGGCTGGTCCCTCCCACCCTGCCTCTCCCCTCCCAGGAGTCCCGACATGGCCCATTTTGGATGCAGGTAAGTGCAGGGCGCGCATGGAGCTTGGGGAGGATGAAAAATGGGCCTCCCAGAAGTTTGGGAAGGGTGGAAACAGGCCCATTTCCGGCTTCCAGAGAGCCTCCGGAGCCCAGGGAGGCCATTTTCACCCTCCCAGAGGCTCAAGGAAAGCCTCTGGAGCCCAGGGAGGGCAAAAATGCCCTCCCCACCATGGTGTAGGAGGCTGACTAAGCCACTCCCACCATGGCTACACCCACCCAGCAACCGGGCAGAGAATCCCTTGCTAAAATTTTTGAAGCCCACCCCTAAATAGATAGCATATTTTCCAATGTATACTGCATGGTTCTAGATCTGAATCAAATTATTTGCAAGAGAATTTAGGAATAGAAACATCAGAAACATCCCCTATTCATATTAAAATGGTTTAAAAGTATTTTAAGCTGTAGTCCTACATATACTTGTCTGGAACAGAGTTTTGTTCAATGGGCCTTATGATTGAAGGAATCATGGGCAATACATGGCTGAAATTTAATTGGCAACAACTTTAAGCAACATGTCCCATAATGAGGGATATTTGGAACTGTATTTCAACAACATCTTGATGACCACAGGTTACCTTTATTTAAAAAGAAAACCACTTTTGCTTGAACTAGTTCCTCTACATGTTCCACAAATTTTGTATCACTGTTTCCATTATTTTGGTACTCTTATGCACCTGAAGAACAGGATTCTAAATTACAGTATATTTGTATTATTATTTTCAACACAACTTCAAGTGCACCAGGACTTCAGTGTCCTAAATCTTCTCGTATATTCTTTTTATGCCAGCCAATGTAAGAGGAGATTTGGGGAAAATATATATATATTGTGGGGTCCTTTATAATTCTGAATTGAATATATTGCAATTCCACATTTGACAAGGAAACTGGATTCCTTTTACAAATAATTTTATTATCTTTTACAAAAAGTACCCATAAAAAACAACATAAACTAACAAGGGTACAGATAAAGAGTAAAAAGAGAATGGGGGTAGAAATGCAAAAAGTTATGAAGAAAAAAAGGAAAACAAAAATATATACAAACAGTGACTTTTATCTTCTTTTCCAAGGATATAAGGAGCACTCATATTTGACTCTTAGTTCAAGACTGTAATATAATGTCCATTTTCCTCCAAAAAGAAAAGGGAAAATTAAAAAAAAAATCTGTTTTTAATTTTTTTTTAACAATTATCAGATTCATGTCAAATTTTGATTTTTCTACCAAAAGCTCAAAGCAGTGGTGGTATTCTACTGGTTTGGCCTGATTCTACCGAGCTGATAGTGCCGATGAGCAGTGGAGACCAAACCGGTTCCCTCTGCCGCTTTGTGTGGCACAGCAGACAGGGAGAGTGAAGGCTTGCAGGAGGTGAGTTGGAACGCCTCTGCATCTGCGCAAAGTGGGCATTTGGCATGCGCACACACAAAGCGCATCCACCAAGCCCACTGAACTGGTAGTAAAAATCTTTAAATCCCACCACCCCCAAAGGGTTTCTAATTAAAGATGAATGGGGGTTGGACTAGAAGACTTCCAAGGTCCCGTTCTATTAATTTCTTCAGTGATTTTTCTCTCACAATAGTCATTAACTTAGCCATTGTTGCCAGTTCTGTCATCTTGATTAACCATTCCTCTATTGCAAGCATCATCCGATGCTTTCTTAGCATATAAAATTGTACCATATATAAAAATAAAACACCATGTGATTTTTAAAAAATTCTTATTCATAAAACCTAAAGTTTCTGGTCTGAATTGTATATTAATTTTCAAGATTTTTTTGAATTACATTACTAATTTCTATCCAATATTGCTTAGCTCTTTTGCAAGTCTGCCAAAGGTAATAATAATTTCCTATTTACATTTCCACCAACAATTTAGGGAAACTATTTTCCAACTTCTTCTTAATCAAGTCCCAAATGAGTTAGAAGTATGGAAGCAGATCTACTTAAAAATGCCATTTTACCACCAAAGCATGATATAAATGTAATGTATTAAAGGTCTACATTTGCCAGAAAAAATACACAGGTACAGGTTTATCACTGAGTATGCTTTTTATAAACAAAATATCAGTAATTTTCTTAAATGAAAACTCAGGTGGCTTAAAACAAAAATCTAACAGTTTTGAAATGGCTAAAACCAAGAGAATTCTGCCACAGCTTCTATCTAACAAAGTAAAAAGTAAACATAAGATATTCTTGCGTCAACATTTATTTCCTTGCTCATTCCTTGCAAATACCAGCAATATCCTTCAAGTGCTGATGCTGAAACTGTTTTCTAATTTTAACAGCTCCATTTCATCGATGCTTTTCATATGGCTCATAATTTGTCAGGAAACATAGGAAAATCTAAAAACGTATAATGGTCCAGTTTGATTCTGTTACTTTTCATTTTCAAATCTGCTGATACACACAGCTCAGACAAGATGTGACTCTGAAATATATATCTGCTCTTCAGAAATACTCCAATCACCTTCAGATAGGAAGTGTGAACTGATTAAAAGTGAAAAGTTTGGACCCTCAGGTTTTGCACCTGTTTTAAAACTTCAAAATGTTATTGTTCCAACGTGATATATTTTAAACTCTCATATTCCTACAAGCTAATTGGATGAAAATGCAAAACAAAATGAAGCAAAGAAAGGTAGAGGAAAAACATAGATTTATAAGACACATTTTTTTCCAATTAAAAAGAAAACCTATTGCATCAGAATTTTTCAAAAGCAATCCTTTCAGCAGAAACACTGATGAATTATATTATTGATGGAGAGATGGTTCTTTCCTGATCAATCATGGACTGACATGATTGGTTGCTGTCTATTTGTTATTTAGTCTTCAATATTAAATATGTCAGGTTCCATTTAATCTCTACACCCTGATTCAAAATCTCTCCTGAGGTTACAAACCTTTTTCTTTATCTCCCATTAAAGGTAGGCATAGTAAAACTGGAGAGTCTGGTGCACTTGCTTTATTTCAGAAATCACAGTGTCTCTTGATAGGGAAATGTATTTAAGATTTCACTTTTCTCCAGGTAAAATCCACAGAAATCAATGTTCTCTGCCTATCCCTTACTTTTTAACTCTTGTGAGTAGGAAAATACATCATATTAGCAATAGAACAGAGGCCAAAAGCCCTGGAGATATATTAGCTGGAGGCAAGATGGGTTCAAATAAATTTAAAATTTATGAACAACATTTTTGGAGATATTTCTCTCTTAATAGGTAACTCTAGCAGCAAAAGAATTAATTTTGCAGGTTGGTGCTTGACTTGGTTAAAAACTAAGATTTGTTAATCTTGAATGGTATTTAGGAAAGTAATATCCTGGTGTTTCTGGGATAAATGTTACTGTGAATTGGGGGAAAAGTGTTGTTATTATTGATATAGATGTGTACTATGTTATTATTACTATTTATTAAATTTATACACCGTTCATTTCATGATTCAAAGTGACTCTTATAGTTTCTCATATAATAATAAGACAGTTAACTTCCTGGCTTTCATGCTTGTATGTACCTAGAAATATTAGAAGCCAATCAGGTGTTCTGAAGGACATATTTCTGATTCAACAATGTGTTCCAAATTCAGTCCATCTGGCTGACATAGAACTTTACAAATAGGACAGTATTTACAATGGTGCTTGCTTAATAATACCCTTAGTAAGTACAGGTAGTCCTCGACTTATGACCACAATTGTGCCCCAAATTTCTGTTGCTAAGTGAAACATTTGTTTAGTGAGTTTTGCTCCATTTTACGACTTTTCTTGCTACTGTTGGTAAGTGAATCATTTTAATTGTTATAATTGGGTGACACGGTTGTTAAAGAGAAGCTGGCTTTCCCATTGACTTTGTTTGTCAGAAGGTTGCAAAAGCTGGTCACATGACCCCAGGATAGTGCAACCATCACACACGTGAACCAGTTGCCAAACATCTGAATTGTGAGTATGTAACCATGGAGATGCTGCAGCGGTTCTAAGTGTAAAAAATGGTCATAAGTCACTGAAATGGCAGTTTTAAGTGCCATTGTAACTTTGAAAGGTCACTAAATGAACTGTTGTTTGAAGACTATGTGTATATTACAAGTTTTGTACCCACAAAGATAAACTAAAACATCAAGTAGTATGTATTTGAATCTGTTTATGTATATGTATAAATACACCCCTCTACACACACACATATCTGTACCGGGGTGAAATTCAAAAGTTTCCCCTACTGGCTCTGTGGGCATGGCTTGGTGGGTGTGGCTTGGTGGTCATGTGACTGGGTGGGTGGGTATGGCCAAGTCAACATCACTTCTTTGCCCTTGTTGTTATTGTTGCCCTCTCTCTCTTATCTCAGGCAAAGATGTTGCAAGGGGGAAGCTCGACCCCGCCCTTCAGGAACTGCAAAGCGCTTGCCGCCCCTCTGGCACCACCAAGCCTCCTCCTTCCCACTGGGTGTGCAAGCGCTTCTGGCGAGGATGATGAGAAGTGCGGTAGGAGGAGGCTTGGGGGGCACCAGAGAGGTGGCGAGTGCTTTGTGGCTTCTGAGGGGGGGCACAGAAGATCGCATCCCCCTTTCACAGGCCAGGGAATACCCGGGAAGGGCTCCGATGCTACAATCTCCTGTGTGCTACTCTCCCTCCCTGCGCACATCACTCCATCCGCCACCGGTATTACCCCTGTTGCCGACATGGTTGCGACCAGGGGGGGCCAACCAGGGGGCGATTGTTAGGTTCGGTGAACTGAACTGAATTGTCCCTACCATCATGGCCAAGGTGGGCTGAGGTGGTCGAATTTCACCACTGATCAGTATCTAAACTCTTTCTCTCTCTCCCCACTCTCCCTCTTCCTCCCCACACTCCTTCTTCCTCCCCTCTCTGTCTCTCTCTGTCTCTCTCTCTGTCCCTTCAAGTATCTAAACTGTTTCTCTCTCTCCCCACACTCCTTCTTCCTCCCCTCTCTGTCTCTCCGTCTCTGTCCCTCCCTTCCTCACATACAACACACACAGAGATGCACAGAGACCAATCAAGGCAAAGAGAGACAGAGTTTACAAAGTGTACCCTTTGCCTCAAGCTTATAGTATATTTGGCTGTATCATATCCAGCTTTGCACAATTTCTGTGATGTTTTGCATTGAATGAGAAGAAAACAAAATAAAAACAATTTATGAAAACTAATAAATGCTATTTTTCCTTCAATGCTCCTACATCTGTATCCCTTTTAATTTCCACAAAAAAAAAAAAAAAATCTTACCCGTGAATACTTCTGCACATCAGGCATCCCCCCCAACCGACAAATGCTTATCAACAACAAATTGAAAAACATGAAAGGTGTCTAACTTCAACAGCCACAAAATTCCTTCATGTATTTGTCAAAGAAGTTTGTATGCTAGGATATTTCTTTGAATTCTGCCAAACAATATACATTGCATAATATGAGAGATAGTGTTTTGGGGAAAATGAGAAAAAAGTGTGCATGGGAATTGGATTTTAAATATTTAAGAAGGTCCATTTAGGTTTTCTTTCTCCTCAATAAGGGAAGTGCTTACAGTAGATTTATAGAATTACAATCAATTTGGGTGTTTATATGTGCAAAAATACCTTGCTTTGAAAGATGCATTTGATCTCTCGCTTGTAAAATAATGTTTCTCCCTTATATACGGTATTTTGGCTGTGAAAATTTATTATTTATATCCCATCTTTATTACTTTGATAAACAACTGAAGGTAGTAAACATATTCCTTCCTTCTTCTATTTCCCCAACAACAACCCTGTGAGGTGATTTGGGCTGAGAGTGACTGGCTCAAAGTTATCCTGCTAGCTTTTATGACCAAGATGGGACTAGAACTCCTGGTCTTCCAGTTTCTAATCTAATGTCTTAATCTCTAGACCCAAAGTCTAAAATGTCTCCCTTTCATTGCCTTGTTTCATTTAGTTATCACCTACTACTTCCAGAGTTTATACTGAAATAATAAACTGTCTAAGCTTTTCAAGTGGATTTTGAAGTTGATATATATGGATATCTAGTGCCCAGATTCAGGTGTCAGTCCATTTTGTTAATTTTTTTTCTCTGAATTGCAGTTTAGAAATACACAAAACTTCAAAATACACAATACTTCAAAACTGATGTTTGTCTCTCATAGCAGATACATTTTATACATAACAGGTGCTTTTGTTTATAAGTCCTCTAAAAGTCACCCATAATATCTTTCCAAGCATCATTGGGTGAATTATTTCATTTAAGAAATATTTCAAAATAGACTGCAGGTGATTTTGTGAATTATACACTCATTATGCTGCTACAGTTTCTATTTTGACAGATCATAATAATTTATTTGAAAAGTAATCTATGCGATGGATTTTTTTTCATATCCCTGTTTTAAAATGTTTGGTTTATTTGATGTTGCTTTAAATAAAGCTAACTAATGAGTGATTTGTGGTCCTCCATTTGTATTAGAGGAAAATGAAAAGCTAAACTGAAATTAAGTGAATATAAAATAAACAAATATCAATATCTGTATCAATATCAACTTAACTGAAATGAATTTGAAGAACTGCCTTCTGTTCTGACCCAGCCTTCACAGAAGCAAGAAACAAGACTTCCCACAAAGAAAAACTCCTCTTTATTTACACATTGCGAATTAACAGCATTCACCAACAGAAAGTCCAGGCAAGAGTCCTGCAAGAAGTTAAGGGAAACAATAGTCCTTATCAGCTCGTTAAGATAAATGCAAGGCTGTGAGCTCCCAGCCAGGAGGCTGCAAATTAAGTCAGTTCAAACAGAAAAATAGACAAATCTCAGTTCTGACAAGGCAGTCTTTGTCCCACGAAACACACAAGGAGCAAACTTTCCAGAAATGTGAATAGTTGTCTGTGACAACCAAACCACTCCCCTTTCCTCCTATTTATTCCCCGGCCAGGGATTGGCCATTCAGTGCCCACATTTGTTTTGCTTCCCGAGCTGGCTCATTGTCCTTCATTGTTCAACTCTCCTATCTGCTCTGTGCATATGCACATTTGAAACAGACCCCAACTATTCCTCCTCTTCACTCATCTCTGATTCCAAAGGCAGCTGCCTCCCTGGCTGGGAAATACTGGGTGGCCCTGGCTCTATCTCTGTGTCTGACGCTGAGCACCCATCAGAACCTTCCTCGGGCTCCAGAACTGGCCCAAGTTCTTCCCCAACCTCCTCATCATCCGAGTCTACCGCCAGCTGGTGGGCCACAACAGACAACAGTCAAGCAATGATGAAAAATAAAGATGAGGAAGAAATATCCTGATCATTGCTGTCCATTGTTCCATAATAGAGACCTCACATAGAATCACTCACATCTGGCATGAATGTAGGCAAATGTGAGCAAACAGCAATTGTGTTCCCTCACTCTCGCCCCTTGAATCCACCACTCATCCTAATGGCTGAAAGAGTGAGATCACAAGGATTGCTTCTTCTTTCTCCATTCTTCTTCCTATTCAGTGCATTTTGCACGAACAGCAAAGCATTACACATTCTTCCTTTTCAGTATGGTTGTTTTGGTGCCATTCTTTCTAGCATAATGGAATTTGCAGGTTCTGAAGAGGGATAAGGAAAGTGAGACAGGTTATTTCATCCCAGTTTTGATTAAGCCTCTTGAATTATACCATTGGGAGTCGGATCCCAACCTTCTTGCAAAGTTTTTAAAGTTCTCTATGGAAGTTGAGATATTGTACTAAAGGATCTTTGAATGGATTGAATGGATTGATCAAGAACTACCCAGTTCTTCTTCCTGTTGTTTAAAAAGAATACACACCAAAGAGCAAAAAGTCCATGTAGCATTTGCAACAGCACTAAGACTTACTGTATATTACCACTCCATGGTGCTGTACAGCACTCTCTGAGTGGTTTATGGCATCGGTATATTGTCCCCAACAATCTGTGTCATTTTACTGACCTCAGAAAGATGGAAGGCTGAGCCAGCTTTGAGCTGATCAGGATCAAACTCCTGGCAGTGGGCAGAATTAGCCTGCAATACTACATTCTAACCACTGTGCCACCATGGCTCTTATGTAGACATATTTTTTTTTGGCTTAGCTCAAGAATCAATCCCCCAAACAGACCAATAGATTTTAACAAGGACATCATGAAATCATAACCCATATCTAGATAAATTTAGATCAGCAAGACCAGGAATTTATAAACATAAAAGTTTATTAAGAAAGAGATTATATAAAGGGACTTTATATCTAAAGAGTTTCTCTCTGCCCTATTTGGTGCAATTAAATAATAGAATAGCTGAAAAAAGTATTTTTTCTTGTCTCAAGTGAAATATTAATCTGAATAATTCCTGCCTATTGCTCTTTCTTTTAGTCTAACACATTCTATGTTATATTAAATATCACCGAATGATATTTACAACTTGGTGTGTCTCCCACAGACCAGGTGTTATGTTTCTGTTTAAAGCAGAGACCTAAATAAGATGCCAGTGACAAATTCACACTTACCACTCAGGAGCAGGCATCCAATACTTATTAGGCATTAAAAATTACTCCAAATTAAGATGTGTGATGCAGATGGATCCAGGCAAGCGAGGTGTCTGCCAAATGGTTTTGAAGACCAGAGATTTTGCTCTCATGTTGTGGGCTTGCCTAGGTCTCCAGTGCCACACTGCTATCTATTTTTCATCTCATGTGGCAATCCCACAGCTGTTGAACCTCATTTCCTTTTGCTTCAGTAACATAGCCATCTGGAAGAATCTTACTGTTGCTTCCACTTAAATAGCTCTTCATCTATTTTCAAATCTCCGCAAACATCTTCCATCTCACCTACCACCTCTGATTTCTTTCCCCATCTGGCTTTGTGTTTTTCAATGCAAGAGTGGAAATGATTAAAATGAAATACAGCCATGAAATTTCATTAAGCTGGATTCTCTGCCTGTAGCTTCTCAACCCTCTTGCAATCATTCAGCTTCACTGTATGAGGACATAAAGTATGTAGGGTTGCGTGAACCAGCAACACTCCAGTGCCCTCCAGAGGCTGATTCCATCTTCACTCTCCTGATTTTCCTACACTATGATCCAAAGAAGACTGTTAGGACATTCACATGAATGTGCCTATAAGGCTCCTCACAGGCTTCGTCATTATGACAATGCAGGTGGACAGAACTTCCTTAACATTCCCACTCAAAACGTATTTCTGACAATGGATGAAATTAAGGCACCAGTCTGGGAACCAGGAGACTGGGAGTTCTAGTCCCACCTTAGCCATGAAAGCTAGCTGGGTGACTTTGAGCCAATCGCTCTCTCTAAACTCATCCCACCCCACAGGAAACTAGGAGGAAGAAAGTGTGTTAGGTATCTTGGATGCCTTGAGTTATTTGTAAATAATTCAGAAGGAAATAAGTAAGTAACTTCACAAGAACTTTTTGGATCAAACCAAATGCTCACCCATTCCAACATTCTGTCTGCATTGTGACAAATCTGATATGTTTGGGAAGCAAGACACAGCATGCATCTCATAGCATTGTTCTGCTTGTGTTCTCTACTGACTGATATCAGAGGGAAAGCTGTTTCTAACAATAAAAGTAACAACTGCCCATTGCTACCTGTAGGTACTAGGAGATTTATTGTCAATCCATATTTTCTAGTGTTCCTTTAACCTTGCCCAAACTGATGGTTATTACAAATGTCGCCATTTGACTCTACATGTTGGGGAAAAGCACTTCTTTTTGTAGATCTTGAATTTCACAACTCAGATACCATAGGTATTCCTGGATTTTAGTATTACATTAGAACAGGAACATTTCTCCCTATTGATCTCCACTTTCTTCATAGTATGACCATATATCTTATTGACTTCCTTTATGCCTTCCAACTCAATGTTCTTTTTTTTTTAACTCGAAAAACTTTAAGGATATGGTTTTAGTTTTCTTTTCCTAGCAGTGATCCCATTACTGTTGACATTTATATCCTTTAGTTTAATTTCTGGATTTCATGTGACTTAATGCCCTTCCCTTCTGTCTCCTTGTCCTGTTAAAATAGGCAACAAGACACTTCTCCACTCTGTGACAACACAAAACCCCTGGATGTAGGGCCAGTGTCTTTACAAAGACAATTATCTATGCTGGAACGTGCTGGATCATGACAATTTATTTCCCTTTTTCTTGTGTGAGAAGAAGATATGCTATCTAATTATATGCTTTCAGGCTATATTCATAGGCCAAAGTGTGTTTTTGCCATTTACTATAGTAATGTATCTCATTCAATGAGGTAGAATGCTACAAAATTGTAGCTGGAAATAGCTTGCCCAAAATATTTACTTCTCATGATTTGCATTTCAGATTTTAGGAAATAAAATAGATATAAAAATTATGTATGATAATGTGCAATTAAATCAGGCATTGTCTTAGTACTTTCCCATCATTTCTTTCATTCTTCCCTTTACCCATTAAATATTATTTTAGTAGAAAGAAGCTTTTGAAGAGTGAAGAAAGGTATCTGAAAGACATCTGTACAATGTTTCACAAAGAAAAGAAAAAAGAGCCAGCAAAGTATTTTGCTTTCTCTTCCTTGGCATGATAGGGATAAGCCAAATACTTTCTAGCACTTGATCTTGATGCTATCCCTCTATTACTGCATCTTAGGATTGCTTTAGCTTTTTTGGATGCCACTGCACACTCTTGGCTCATATTTAATCATGTTGTCACACCACAATGTCCCTTTTGCACTTGTGTCACCATGTTGTGCATAAATATATAAAGAGCAGAGTTTGTGTTACAATGTGATGATGTACATTTCATCCCTTGTCCCATGAAATTAATCAACAATAATCTTACAATAATATTTAACAATATTCAACTGGATGCATAGCTGTATGTGATACTCACCATTCAATTCAAAGGCAGTTAAAAATTGGGAAGCTTGAATTTTTCCAAATTATTAATTTTGCTGAAGCTCTCAATTATTTTCTGACAAAGTTTTGGCAAACTTTAGCATAGAACTAAGGAAAACTTTCACTGATTTTGAGTATATATTTAGAATGACCAGAATCCTCATAGGATCACCACATTTTAAGAGATTTTATGTTTCCTCCAAAATGTTACAGAATTTGATAATGTCATGAATTCTGGCAGTTTAGAATATTATATATTATTAGTTTAGTGGTCCAGAAGCTGAAGACAATTGATCCTGATATAACTGTTACAGATTTGGGACCTTATACAGTAATTAAAGGCTCAAGGGAACCCCAAACACACAAAGCTTCTATTACCCTTTGTAAGTTTTATTAATGATAACTGCTTAAGCATTACTTCTCTCTCTCTCTCTCTCTCTCTCTCTCTCTCTCTCTCTCTCACACACACACACACACACACACACACACCCCTTGCTCTCCTACAACCTAGCCAAGTGATGCGTGGGGACTGGAGAAGTCAGGAGTGCATTGTTGATGCAATCAGACACTGTCCAGCCTTCCTTTTTATCAAGTGCCTGCCTTTTTCCATTATGTATCACCTCAGTTGTCCTTCTGTTGACAGGTTGTGGGTCACTTTTGATTTATTGGAGGGCAGTTAACTCTCCTAGCCTACTTTTAGAGTTGATTTCCTTTCTTTCTGACTTGTTTGCTCTTGCATTCTTCTTTAGGGTCAAATGTTTATCAAAATGATGAAAGGTTGATCATTTTGCTGCATGACATTTTAGTGCTTGAAATACATTTATGATATACTTTCCACATAGTACTGTTTTCCTTTTTGTATATTAATAAAAAACAATATTGGAAGCACCATTAGTACAATCCTGTGCTTTCTCAATTGGATTGTCTCTCTCCCAACCTTCAGAAAAATTATGCATTTTCTTAAATCAAGCCTTCATTCTGATTTATTAGTGAAATGAAAATCTAGAATACTTGTTTCTTTATTAAAATATATACTAGGCTGAAAACTAGTCTATTGGTCCTAGTGCCTACATTTGCAAACTACATGTTTAATTGCATTGGTGATTTATGTTTGGTTATTTTAATATTTTGCTCTTCTTCTTATCTCATTTGATTTATGATTCAAAGTATACACCAAAATGAGTGGCTTCAGTAAATAATTGTGGTATACAAACAGCCAGTGGATAACACTCCCTATTTTGAAGCTTTTTTATTTTGTGGAGTTTATATATGTGCTTGGTTAAGACCTTATAGTGTAGAATGGTGTGATGTGATTCTATGACTGAAGTATGTGGTGACTCTTCTCAGTCCTAGAGCATTTCAATGAATCCTGCTTCACATAATATCCTTCTGCTCTGGAATGATCTGTTCTCTTGGTATTCAACCCTGGTTCAAGAAGAAACCAACTATCCAGGAGAAAAAAAAATCTGGAAGTCTACAATCATCCACTACTCAGTTCAACAATCCAAATTATCTATGATAGATGATTCTTCACTTAAATCTTAATGTAGTCATGTAGTCCAGATCCTTTGAATAACCAGATGTTTGAATGCTGCAAAGAAAAATAATAGGAAAATGAACACATCAAGAATAAGACAACTAGTTCTACTAGATGGGTTGGAGAAGTCATTCCTTAGACAAATAGCCGTCAATGGGAGATTTCGTCAGCTAAGAAAAGTGAGCAATCAAGCACACACACACACACAAAACCAAGTACAACAAATGGGACATACTCTACCCTGTAAAGGAAAGGAAAAGAGGTTGGTGATGGAATATCAAAAGGCTTATCCACAGCCACCCATCTTTGAATTGGCAGAAAACTACACTGGTAGGATTCTGTTACCGTGTCAAAGTCATCTCTTACATTACTAGCTCTGCCATCTTCACTATGCTTTGCTAAGCATCCTGTCATAAATGTAGGGAGAGTCATTTGGGGAAGATGTGCAGGAGGAAGAAGGAGGTAGAGGGGAGAAGGAGTGGTGCTGAAAGAAACCAGACATGTTGAAAACAGACTAATCCAGTTGCTCAAGGACACCTGGTCTAAGAAAGAATGCAAAGCCATTTCAAGGTGGGGCTGACATCATCACACCAGGATCCTATTGGACATTGCCGATCTAGTTGAAAGGGAAATGGTGGGTGCAAACATGAAAATTTGTGTGGGAATGCTCAGTTCTAGCCTGCTTTTGCTGCAACCATAAATCCTTAGTAAAAGAACCTATCACTTCAACCAAATGCAGTTGAGAGTCTTTCTTTGCTAGGGACTTAGCTGGGACAAGCCTGGCATTGATTCCTATTCTGCTTCTACTGATTTTGTTTTCAACATTTATTAGTTCCCCAACTTTCAATTGAAGCAATGAATGACAAAGCCTAATAGATTTTACTTCCTTGCGGCCAGCTTTGGGTGATGTTGAAATAAGAGCTAAACACTACTTAAACAATTCTATAGCTAAGGGTGACTTAAGATTGTTTGACATACAGTTGTTTGCAGACTAATTGAAGGCAACCTCATAGGGACTTGGCAGAAAAAAAGAGGTTGCCAGGGGATATTTCTGCCATGGTTACATTTACTGGAGAATGACTCTATTTTTTTTTAATGTAAAAATACTCTTTGTTAATAGTAAGTTTCATGACAAATAACCACAGAAAACTATGTGCACAAAAATGCTAATGTACACTTAGTGTATTAGTATGTCAAATATACTAAGATTGATTGACTGAGCTATCAAAATAGTAAACCATACAGCGAATATAGCAATAAATAAAGAAAAGAAGGAAATAATATAACTATGTTGCAAATTAATAGCAAACCCATAGACATTTATCCCAGGGCACACTTTGTTTTATTCCATTTCACATATTAAAAATTGGAGGTAGTTCACTAAAATATCTTCTACCTTACAAGAAAGAACTCTCTGTGGTGGCGGAACTGATATAAATGTGTTGCTTGCTTGGCTGACAGACTACTCTGAAGATTTATTTTTTAAAGATATAATAGCCAAAGCCATATTTCCCTAGCGATAAAAATATCCTTTTCATAATCCCTATGAAATCCTGCAGGGCTAAAAAGCAATGAAGAAGATTTCTAATGGTAAGTTATAAATCCTTTTAGAAAACATCTTACTTTAAAATAATTCAAGGAGAATTGGGGAGAAAACTGAGTATCAAAGAATGAAGTGGCATTATTTAGAAATCCTTCAGCAAAAGCAAAGGGGCTTCTTAGGATCAGCCAATTCAAAATTGGGAAATTGAAACCGAAGAAGGGATGATGGAAGAGAAGGAACTTTTCAACATATAATACTGGCTTTAGGAATCATAGCAGATGGATTGCATTCGTGTCTACTTGCCAAGACTTCCATCAATTTAGCAAGTCCATTGCTGATTTCTGGTTCTGGTCTTCATCTCCTTACTTTTATTGTCTGTTCTCCTTCCTTCTTTGAACTGGCAGGTAGGAAAAGGTGAAGCAACCACCAAATCCAATTGAATATTTCTCTCTCTCTAGCTGGACTGAATGTAGACAGAGAAAGCAAACAAAGGGCATGTCCCAAAAAGGGAAAGGCAGAAAGTCCCGCTGAGCAGCCATTCTCAGCTACTCATTCTCATTGTGTCCATGTCTTCCAGTACAATAAGGTCTACTGTGTCTTCAACTTCAGGTTTTGTTACTAGAACTACTGCTGATTCCATTATTTCTAGGAATGGAAAGCTCAGTCCATTTCTGCTTTGTATGAATCTTAAAAATGTATGAATAGAAGAACTAGGAATATCAATGGTTTCAATTTATCAGCAGAAAGAAAACAGATATTTGAGAAACTCAAAAAACAAAATGCTGACATAACTTGTATCCAAGAAGTGCATATTCCAGACAATCAAGCAGACCTCTTAAAGAATATAAATTTGGGTAAAATGTACTCGGCACTTGCAAAAAAAAAAAAAGGGGGGGGTATTGTAGTATATGTAAAGGATTGGTTGCAACATAAAGAAATATAAAAAGATCAAGAAGGGAGAATGCTCTTTATAGAAATAAATGTAAATCAGAAAAAGATGTTATTAGTCACAATATATGCCCTGAATACAAACCAAAAAGACTTTTATAATAGGCTTCACCATAAGATAATAGAATCTGAGTATCCTAATGTATGCATTGTAGGAGGCTATAATGCAGTCCCGGACAAAGATAAAGATTATAGAACTTCCCCCCCCAAAAAAAAAAATGGAAAGGAGAATACTCCCTTCGTCTTTTAATAATATGGTAAGAGAACTTAACTTGAAAGATGTGTGGAGAGAATTAAATCCAAATAAAAAACAATATACTTTTTTTTCGAACCCCCACCACTCTTGGTCCAGAATAGATCAGATATGGATGGACCCTGGGTTAATGGAGCATATTGAAAGGATCGAGATTTTGCCAAATCTATGGGCTGACCATAATCCCATTCAAATTAAATGGAAAGCAAAGAGAAAAATTGGAAGATGGACATTTAACAATACCATATTAAGAGATAAAGAATATATTGAAATGATAAAGAAAGAATTGAACGTATTTTTTTAAATAAACAAAAGAGAACATACCTCTCTACAGAATCTTTGGGATATGGCCAAAGCCTATGTGAGAGGTCTAACTATTGCTTACAATATTAAAAAGAATAAAGAAAAAAGACAGCAACGAAATGTATGGAGGGAGAAACTGAAAGATTTGGAAACAAGTGGACAAAAGGACCCGAACAATCCAAATATTAAGAAAGAAATAGATCTGGTAAAACATAAGATAAATCTAAATGTACAGGAAGATCTGGCCCTAAAAATTAAATTAGCAAAACAAAATTATTTTGAAAACGCAAATAAGCTGGGGAGGTGGTTAGCCCATAAAATTAAAAAAGAACAAGAAAAGAGAACGATCGTAGCTCTCCAAGATCAGGAAGGGAAATTATGCACACAGACCCAAGAAAAGAAAGAAATTGCTAAGGAGTTTTTTTATGAAATTGTATAAACAGGAAGAAATACCAGAAGAATCTATTGATCAATACTTGAATGAAAAGAACTTGCCCGAAATTACTGATGAAGAGAAACAAAATTTGAATAATAAAATATCTATAGAAGAAATTAGGAAGGCAATTGGAACATAAAAAGCAAATAAGACCCCTGGCCCAGATGGAATTCCTTCGGAATTCTATAAGGAATTCCAAGAAACAATAGAGGAGATATTGGTGGACTTGTACAATGAAGCCTTGGAGAATGCTAACATGCCTAAATCATGGATGGAAGCATATATTACCCTTATTTATAAAGAACAATCAGACCCACAAAAAATTCAAAACTATAGACCAATATCACTTTTAAATGTAGATTACAAAATAATGGCCACAACATTGGCGGAAAGATTAAAGAGAGTATTAAGTAGAATTATCCACACTGATCAGAATGGCTTCCTCCCCCATAGGCAAATAAAAACAAATACAAGAACCATTATGGATATATTAGAATATTATGAAGTACACACAACGAAGACAATGGCATTGATATTTTTAGATGCCGAGAAGGCTTTGGACAACCTGAATTGGAATTTTCTTACAGCTAAATCAGTCTGGAACCCACATTACGTATCTGATATTAACACAGTTGAGAAAGTCCAGAAATATTTCACAAGAAGAGTTCTCCACTCCTCTCTACTCATTGCAGAATACCTTATGCCACCAGACTTGAAATTCTAGACCTAGAAAACCTAGAACTACGCCACCTTCGGTCCGATCTAAGTATAGTATATAAAATCATACATTGCAATGTCCTACCTGTCAATGAATACTTCAGCTTCAACCATAACAATACAAGGGCAAACAATAGATATAAATTCAAAGTTAATCACACCAAACTTGATTGCAGGAAATACGACTTCAGCAACAGAGTGGTCAATGTCTGGAATACTCTACCTGACTCTGTGGTTTCTTTCCCAAACCCCAAAAACTTTAACGTTAGACTTTCTACTATTGACCTCACCC
Organism: Notechis scutatus; assembly: GCF_049901735.1. Classification (NCBI taxonomy): domain Eukaryota; kingdom Metazoa; phylum Chordata; class Lepidosauria; order Squamata; family Elapidae; genus Notechis; species Notechis scutatus. The sequence continues at coordinate 36,320,158 of NC_142010.1, read as the reverse complement.
CTTTCCTAAGAGGTCTGTAGGGGGTGTGCATAAGTGCACCAATGTGCCTACCGTCCCTGTCCTATTGTTTCTTTTATTTTTCTTATATGTATCCATGTATTCATAACTATGTTTTTACTTATACCTATTATCTTGTAAGCAATTGACAAACCAAATAAAATAAAACTAAAACTGATAGGCATGAAATTTGGTGAAAATTTTATAGGATTCATTAAGACCATTTATAACATGCAAACTGCAAAAATATTAATAAATGGGGAAAATACAGATACCATAAAGATAAATAAGGGAGTAAGACAAAGCTGCCCCCTAGCTCTTCTATTGTATATACTGGCAGAAGAGACTCTTTTAGTACAAATTAGGCAAAACCAAGAGATTAGAGGACTAAAAATAAAAAAAGAGGAATATAAACTCCAGGCATTTGCTGATGATATGGCATTTATATTAGTAGAACCCTTAGACACAAGCCCTATACTTCTAAGAGAAATACAGAATACAGAAAGTTGGCAGGGTTAAAAATTAACAAAGAAAAAACAAAAGTGTTAACAAAAAACTGTACAAAGGAGCAGAAGGAAGAACTAGCAAAAAAATTAGGTATGCAGGTGGTAAATAAAGTAAAATACCTATGGATCTGGTTGACTGCTAGATGTTCATCGATTAAAAAAGATAACTATGATAAGTTAATAACGCAAATAGCTAAAGATTTAGACAATTGGGTCAAATTGCAGTTATCGCTATTGGGATGTATTTCAATAGTAAAAATGAATATTTTGCCAAAATTGTTGTTCTTGTTTCAGACAGTGCCAGTCAAGTTGGAAAAGAATTTTTTTGTAGAATTAAACAAATGTATATCTAAATTTATATAGCAGAGGAAAAAACCCAGAGTGAAATATAAATTATTACAGGATGCCAAGAAAAAAGGAGGATTTGGCCTTCCAGATTTTGAATTATATTATGATGCTGCTATAGTAAACTGGCTTAAGGATTGGGTTAAAATAGAAAATAGAAGTTTATTAGTATTAGAGAGTTTTGATCTCCAACTTGGCTGGCACGCTTTCATGTGGAATGGAAAATCTAAACAACATTCATATTTCCAAAGGCACCATGTAAGAAATGTGTTGTTTAATATCTGGGGAAAGATTTAAAAAAAACACTACCCAAAGGTTCCATTGGGGATTATCTACATTGGAAGCAGCTACACATCCAAATGTATTGGATTATGAAAATATTGTTTGGTATAAAGATTTACTATATGACACTGGAGAGCTTAAAAATAGGAACCAAATACAAATTCAAGGAAAGGAGATAGCATGGTGGTCCTTTGCACAAATACAAACCCATTATAAAAAAGATCGAGAACAATTTGGCTTTAATATGACTCCACAAGAATTAGATAAAATATAGCTAGGAGAGGAAAAGAAAACAATTAGTAAAACATATAAATATCTTTTGGACTACAAATTAAAAGAAGAAACAGTTACATAATCTATGATAATTTGGGCTAAAAACGTGGGTCATAGTATTGAATTAGATAAGTGGGAACACTTTTGGCAAACAAATTACAAATTAACCATGTCAGTCTCGTATAAAGAAAACTTATATAAAATGGTTCATCACTGGCACCTACCTCCTGCGAGACTGGCTAAGATGTTCCCCAACTTACTACCCAATTGTTGGAAATGTAACTTCACACAAGGAACATATTTTCACATGTGGTGGACTTGCCCATGTGCTCAGAAATTTTGGAGAAATATTAGAAATTGGATTTTAAACATAACAAAACAAAATTTAAAACATGAACCCGAAACATTTCTTCTAAGTATGATAGATTCAAACATGGAGAAAAAATATCAATATTTAATTTTGCATATCATAACTGCAGCCAGAATAACCTACGCACAAAACTGGAAACTGTCTTTCATTCCTTCAGAGGATGTGGTAATTAAAAAAATACATGAATGCGCTGAGATGGATAGCCTAATCAAACTGTTAAAAAATAAACAAGATAGTGACTATTATGAAATATGGAACATTTGGTATGAATGGTTAAAGAAAAGGTAATATTTGATATTTGGATAAATTATGGAAAAGACAGAAGACGTGCATTTAATCACAAACTATATAGAGAAATTAAAACATTAAAAGAATGAAGGAGTTATTGTTAACAAGGCAGATCACGTTAATGATAAAGATAAAGAAAAAAATTTAACCATTGCTCAATATATGCTGTAAAATGTATATATGTATGTATGTGTATGTATGTATGTATGTATGTATGTATGTGTATATATATATATATATATATATATATATATATATATATATATATATATATATATATATATATATAATATATATATATATATAGTTTCAGCTCTCATCTGTATGTATGAACACCATATTATATATATTTATTTTCGAGGTGGTTTTGTATGTATTGGAAGTCGATGTCTCATTCATCATCTTCAGCTCTGTCTTAGCTCTGTGTATGTATGTATGTATATATATATATAGATAGATATATATATATATATATATATATATATATATATATATATAGATATAGATATAGATATAGATATAGATATAGATGATATAGATATAGATATAGATTTGAGATCTAGTTTTAAATGTATGTCAAATAAATGTTTTTCTAGAATAAAAATTAATAAAAATATATATAAAAAAGAAGAACTAGGTACTTTCAGATGAGAGAGAGACAGAGAGAGAGAGAGAAAAGCAGGAGCTATCTAAATTTTTTAGAGATGCTCAAAGGTGGCACCTGAACACAATAACACAATGTCATTCATGTACACTAACTATTGGTATCAAGCATCCAAATTTTCTGATACAGGGGGTAATTGAGAGATATCCTTATCTCATGCTCCATTGTTAGCTAAGCTTTTCTAAAAATCGTCAATATTGCTGGTTATTGCCTATTTCTATTTATTCTTGTCCATTTATTTGCTCATTATTTTTTAAATCTGCCCAAACATTTATACTTGCATAATGCTGAAACTATTAAAATAATTTCTCAAGGTGCCATGTAAAATATTCTGCCTATCTAGAGATTATTTTCTCTGAATGCATGTTTTTCTATCTCCCCCCCCCCCCAAGGTTACAACTGCATTTGGAAATGCCCAAATCCAAGGAAAACAAAGTTTCCAAACCATATAGATAGTTTAGGAGGTGTTTGGATGTATATCTGAATTTGTAACATTAATTTTTTCAATTAGCTTTCATTGTTTTCTTTACATAATTGTAAACTTCATCATGCACTAACAAACGGACCAACAGGTAAAAAATAATAGAAAGCATTGATGTTGCTAAACACAATATAGTAATGCAATTATGTCTTCAAATCTCAGCAATTCTTCTATCGACTGTTTCCTATATTATATAGTTGGAAGGAAGTCAGAAGGCAAGCAACTGTGTCTATTTTTTTTATAATTAGAATTGTTTGGTATTTATAATTGCATCAAACAGATGTGTTGTTTTTATGTCAATGTTTAGCAAAAAATGCATGGCAAGTCTGCTATTTACCACAGTTATATTATTATTATTATTATTATTATTATTATTATTATTATTATTATTATTATTATTATTATTATTATTATTATTATTATTATCAGTTTTTTCTCTTTCACTATTATTTTTACCATGTAATATATAGTTTATAGCCTTGGTTAATTGGGAAATCTCTGCAAATTCCAGTGGAAAGAAGCAAGGCACTACATTAAAACCATACACACATTTATCCTGTACTTCTAAAGCATATTCTTCAGTTAATAGTTGAATGCTTGGAAGATGAAATGACCTGTATGTTTAATGAAAAATGTTTTGTAACATAAATCAATAAGCATGACTTTACATCCATGGGGACTATACATGACAGTGAGATGATAGTCAAAGAAAAAAAGAAATGAGACTAATAATAAAGGATTCAAATGATCTGTATGCAGAACACGAATAACCAAAGACCTAACTTTTGGAATCTTATTGTCTATTGTGGGAGTCAGTGTGGTGTATTGGTTAAAAAGCTGAAGTAGGACAGGAAGGACTCCTCCAGAATCCCACTTTTAGTTATGGACACTCACTAGGTGATCCAAAAGTGCTTTTTCAAGAGACAACTGGACTTCCTAGTCCAGGGGTCGGCAACGTGCGGCTCTGGAACTGCATGTGACTCCTTCATCCCTATGCTGCAGCTTCCTGTCACTGGTCAGCTCCACAATTGATAGGGCTTTTGGTTAGGACAGGTAGAGGAAAAAGGATGCCATGCTAGGCAGAGACTCTATGGTGGGAGAAACCAGACTTCCGGCTCTGAACGGGGGGCATCCATTTAGGACCTTTGTGGCTCTTTGAGTATTTAAGGTTGCTGAGCCCTGTTCTAGTCTTTCTTTGAAGACATTTCTTTTCTCATCCAAGAATCTTCTTCAGCTTTGAAGAAGAGAGCTGAAGAAGCTTTTTGGATGAGAAACGAAATGTCTTCAAAGAAAAACTGGAACATCCAGTTGCCTCTTGAAAAAGCACTTTTGGGACAGCCATGACCTGGATGACTGAGAATCTCCATAGACACTCACTAAGTGATCCCAGTCATTATTTTTTTATAAGCTTGTACCACCACTTTATTGCTATGGAGTAAAAATTAAATGAATAATTGACTAATATTTGATCATACTAAAAGGCATTAAAAATAGAGTACCCTATACACTATCAGCCATCTTTAAAATCACACTGGTTGTTTGCTTCCTTAAATTTTGTTTTTGGAGTCCAGTCTCTGGCAATAATTCTGGATGCCAAACTTGTTATAACGAGGCAGCTAGGAATAAAATTCTAAATTTGAGTTAGGATGCCAGGATCCCTGAAGAACTTATTATACTTCACTTCATACCACAAAACTTCAAAATCTGTTGTAGTTTTGCAGTGCATGTCGCACCCTGGATCTTTATATTTGTCCCTCTTGTTTAAACCATATTTCTGGGGGAGGGTTGCCTTTCTTTCAGCCTACCACACTGTGGTGAGGTGAGGAACAGGCTACCACTAGTCAATAGATTAAATTAAGCCCTGTAGCTCCACCAGTTGAATCACTCTGATTCAGCTGTTAAAGACAATGATTGAACAGAAAAGGTAAAGCACGATCTTAGAAGACTCAGCTAGCTAGGAGGAGTTTTTGCAGATTCTGGGAAAACAGCCCTACCACAAACTTCTGGACCATGCAAAAACTGTCTCATCTAAGTCTCCAAGGCAAATGTGGGAGTACAGAATATGCAGAAAGAAAAGACTTGCTTATGTCTCTACTGGTTCCTCCTTACATTCTGTTGGCTCTAATTTATAGTTTGAAGATTGTCTTCTCTATGTTCATTTTTAGAAACTTACTATGCCAAAACATCTTATCTCAAAACATCATAATCTCCTTATGCTGCGTCACCTGCAAAGTCATGGAATCAATTATTAACCAATCCATCATCCTCCACTTAGAGACAAACAACCTACTCTCCAATAAACAATTTGGTTTCAGAAAAAAACTATCTTGTAATCTGCAACTCTTACACTGCAAAAACATATGGACGACACAACTCGACCAGGGCAAAGCAATAGACGCAATCTACATAGACTTCTGTAAAGCCTTTGATTCAGTGGTACACGACAAACTACTCCTAAAAATAAAATCCTATGGTATATCTGGACAACTGAATAACTGGATAGAAGCATTCCTATCAAACAGACAACAAATGGTCAAAATCGGAGGTCCTATCAAATCCAGTACCTGTCAATAGTGGTGTCCCTCAGGGCAGTGTTCTAGGACCAACTCTCTTCATACTCTACATAAACGACCTCTGTGATCATATTAAGAGCAATTGCGTTCTCTTCGCTGATGATGTAAAGCTGTTCAATACCACAGACAATACTGCTACCCTACAAAAGATCTTGACTATGTATCAGAATGGTCAAACAAATGGCAACTTCAAATCTCAACAAATAAATGCTCTGTCTTACATATTGGCAAAAAAATCAGAAAATAAAATACAAGCTGAATAGTCAAGACCTTGTTGATGACCCAAGCTCTGTAAAGGACCTTGGAATACTCACCTCTAATGATCTGAGTGCTAGAGCCCACTGCAACTACATAGCCAAAAGGCATTAAGAGTTGTTAACCTAATCCTACGTAGCTTTTTCTCTGGCAATATCACACTACTAACCAGAGCATACAAAACATTTGCTAGACCAATACTCGAATACAGTTCATCAGTCTGGAACCCTCATTACATATCTGATATTAGCACAATTGAGAAAGTCCAGAAATATTTCACAAGAAGAGTTCTCCACTCTTCTACTCGTTGTAGAATACCTTATGCCACCAGACTTGAAATTCTAGAACTAGAAAACCTTGAATTACGCCGTCTTCGGTCTGACTTAAGCATGGTATATAAAATCATCACATTGCAATGTCCTACCTGTCAATGAATACTTCAGCTTCAACCATAACAACACAACAGCACACAATAGATACAAACTCAAAGTAAACCGCACCAAACTTGAAATCTTACTCCAAAAAATGTTTACAGGCTGGAGTTTAGAGGAGGAGGAGGAGGAGGAGGAGGACATCATCTGCATGTTCTAATGACACACATGCATCACTATTTCCTTTCTCAAGATTGCTTTTTCTTTATAGGCTTTATATAGTCTATAACTTTGTTTTAGTTTGCTGTGCTATAATATTTAAAAAAAAAGACTCAAATCTTGATAGAATGGCCAAGAAGGCACTTTATACTAGTGCAACACTTCCATTTCAAGTGGAAACTCAATGTACTTAGACTATTAACTTGATTCATAAATTTATTGCAAGGTGCCATGGAAGAGTTTTGTTAGCTGGACTGAATACTTTTTAAAGTAATGCAATAATGATATAGTGCATATTAAAATCATTTCAGAAATAAGTGGGTTTCTCAATATATAGTATCTGATATTTTATAAGACCACTAATAAGATACTTCAATAAAAAAAAGAAACAAAGTTTAACTTTAATGTGACAAGGCAGAGAAGTACTAATAATGGAATTGTACTATGGCATTCTCACAACGGATGGGTGAAGGTATGCTGAAAGTGATTTCTAAAATAACAAATTACTATAGGGTACAATATCAGGAATGGTATTGGGAAACATTGATAAACCTAGCATCATGATAAATGACATTTTATTTTTAGCAAAGATAAATGGCATCTTTCTTAGCATTTCTCCACCTCTGAGTTCTGTGAAGAAAAAGGAAGTTATTGGCTAGGTATCACATACAATCAGGGGTGGGATTCAAATTTTTAACAACCGGTTCTTTGGGTGTGGCTTAGGTGGTGGGTGTGGCTTGGTGGTCATGTGACTGGGTGGACATGGCTTGGTGGTCATGTTATTGACTGGGTGTGGCCAACTCAATATCACTCACATCGAGGCACGCATCTCCTCGCCTGGCCTCTCATGACTGTGAGGATCCTGCAACAGTCGTAAGTGTGAAAAATAGTAATAAGTCACTTTTTTCAGTGCCATTGTAACTTTGAATGGTCACTCCACACAAGCAAAGTACCAGCAAAGGAGGGGGAAAAAAACTCCAGAGAAGTTCCTGAGACAGGAAGTCTAGTCCTGCCAAGAATGTAATAAGGGTTAATGGAGAGGCAGTTTCTATAAGCAACACCAGAATGTTTCCTTCCTGCCTTTCTTACAGGATTAGGCCAGTAATTTCTTCTAACAACCGGTTCTCCGAACTGCTTAGAATGTTAACATTCTGGTGAATAGGTGCGAACTGGTAGAATCCCACCCCTGCATACAATGCCTGCTTTGATATTCTGAAGAAGCTAATCTTGTGTCAGCTAATGATTGCAAAATTTTATTGGCCTAGGCACCCAGCCAAATTCAAAGCAGTTTTTTCTTTCTCCCCCTTTTCCTGCCTTTCCTTTTTCTCAAAAAAATAAAAAACAAATATAGAGAAAAATACAGAGCCTTTATGGTTAAAAATGTACAGTTGCCTATTTTAACAATTTGCAGTGTTCTTCAATCTGGGATGCCATATGATAATCTCAGTAAAAATAATAAATTGGATAACTATGAAAGGATTATCTTAGACACATGATACTTATTAAGCATTTGATAATGGGAAAAAAATGCATGTTCAATTATGTCATAACAAGTGCCAAATCTGACAGAAATACTTTTTTCGCATCCCTTTTTTTGGCTGAGTTAGTTCACACATTTAGCTGCCAATCATCAAGGCTTCAATTATAGACACATGGGATCTATATTACCCGACAACAGCAAATCCAACCTTCCTGTGTAAATAACAATGCCATATTAGTAAAATTTTACATTATTCCAGTATAATGCTTTCCGGCACAATTAATTCATACATTCAGCTATTACCCTCAAAATGCATAGAAATTAAGTGATGTAGCTGCATACATGACTCAACTCCAATATTGAGTGAATAATGACAAAAAACTAAGAGATGTGTGTGTGTGTGTGTGTCTGTCTGTCTGTCTGTATGAATGAATGAATGAATGAATGAATGAATGAATGAATGAATGAATGAATGAATGAATGAATGAGTTGAGTTAGTCTGAGCAAAACTAAATATCAAAGAGCAGTAAATGTTACCTATGGAACCATCTTTGTCCCATTGCATCAGCCAGTCCCACCCAGTCTGTCAGGAAAGTGCATTGCAGACACTATCAACCAAAGCATGACAACTGGTGGTGTCCAGGAACAAAGCCTCTCTGCTGTTGCCCCCACCCTGTGAGGATTCTCTGCAACAGTCGTAAGTGTGAAAAATAGTAATAAGTCACTTTTTTTTCAGTGCCATTGTAACTTGAATGGTCACTCCACACAAGCAAAGCCAGCAAAGGGGGCAGAGAAGTTCCTGAGACAGGAAGTCTAGTCCTGCCAAGAATGTAATAAGGGTTAACAGAGGCAGTTTCTATAAGCACACCAGAATGTTTCCTTCCTGCCTTTCTTACAGGATTAATAATTTCTTCTAACATTGCGGTTGCCGAACTTGCTTAGAATGTTAACATTCTGGTGAATAGAGTGCGAACTGGTAGAATCCCACCCTGCATACAATGCCTGCTTTGATATTCTGAAGAAGCTAATCTTGTGTCAGCTAATGATTGCAAAATTTTATTGGCCTAGGCACCCAGCCAAATTCAAAGCAGTTTTTCTTTCTCCCCCTTTTCCTGCCTTTCCTTTTTCTCAAAAAAAAAATAAAAAACAAATATAGAGAAAAATACAGAGCCTTTATGGTTAAAAATGTACAGTTGCCTATTTTAACAATTTGCAGTGTTCTTCAATCTGGGATGCCATATGATAATCTCAGTAAAAATAATAAATTGGATAACTATGAAAGGATTATCTTAGACACATGATACTTATTAAGCATTTGATAATGGGAAAAAAATGCATGTTCAATTATGTCATAACAAGTGCCAAATCTGACAGAAATACTTTTTTCACATCCCTTTTTTTGGCTGAGTTAGTTCACACATTTAGCTGCCAATCATCAAGGCTTCAATTATAGACACATGGGATCTATATTACCCGACAACAGCAAATCCAACCTTCCTGTGTAAATAACAATGCCATATTAGTAAAATTTTACATTATTCCAGTATAATGCTTTCCGGCACAATTAATTCATACATTCAGCTATTACCCTCAAAATGCATAGAAATTAAGTGATGTAGCTGCATACATGACTCAACTCCAATATTGAGTGAATAATGACAAAAAACTAAGAGATGTGTGTGTGTGTGTGTCTGTCTGTCTGTCTGTATGAATGAATGAATGAATGAATGAATGAATGAATGAATGAATGAATGAATGAATGAATGAATGAGTTGAGTTAGTCTGAGCAAAACTAAATATCAAAGAGCAGTAAATGTTACCTATGGAACCATCTTTGTCCCATTGCATCAGCCAGTCCCACCCAGTCTGTCAGGGAAAGTGCATTGCAGACACTATCAACCAAAGCATGACAACTGGTGGTGTCCAGGAACAAAGCCTTCTCTGCTGTTGCCCCCACCCTGTGAAAATTCTCTGCCCAGAGATAGGCAGGTTTCTAGTCTCTTGGCCTTCTGGAAAGGTTCTGCAGCCTTGCTTGGGGCATGCAGAGGAGCATGCAACTATGGTACAGGTTAGCATCCAGAAAGTCCTTTCCATGTTTTTTAATTAATATTTAACATTGCTTGCCTCTTTTTAAATTTATATATAGTTGTTTATGTTTTTAATATTTTATTACTATCCTGCCCAGGGTCTCTCTGGGGGAAGGAATGAGGGGTAATGTTAAAATTAGATAGATGATAGATAGATAGATAGATAGATAGATAGATAGATAGATAGATAGATAGATAGATAGATAGATGATAGATAGAGATAAATATACTCCTAATGAAGAAACTTAAGACCATTAATACTCTTATTACATGAACTAAGAAAGACTAAGTACAATTTTGCTTCTTGAACTGTGAGTGCATTGTCGTATTTAATTTCAGTTGTATTAGTGTATTCTCTCTCTTTTGTATTAATCTTAACTCTGAATCAGAGAAATGGTTCTCTGTTTTCTTTGCTTTTCAGTTTGCCCTTAAGTTTAAGGAATTCATGTAGCAGACCAATGTATACAGCATGAGCTAAAAAAGATGAACAAATAGCCCTCCGGACCTGTCTTTGTAATCACAATACTGAAATCCAGTTTTCAGTTTGCTCTTTCATATACTCGCACTAATAGAAGTCACACTATTATCATGTGTCATAATGACACAAAATATGCAATTTGCATCAGCGGCTCAATGATGTCATGATGTAATTTTCACCATTTTCTCGATTCAGTAATTATGTCATACTCATGACATCCATAGTTTCTCTTGGTGATTCCAGCCATATCCAGGCTTTCTGAGTAGAGAAATTCAAAGTAATTCTTCTTTGTGTGTGTGTGTGTGTGTGTGTGTGTGTGTGTGTGTGTGTGTGTGTGTGAAGAGACTCTTAATTGGTGATTGCCCAGGCTTTTGCAGCCCAAATATGGTAATGTTACCTCAATACCCTGGAATTAATTCACAAACATGACATTTTCTAATTTCACCTATTACGATCTGTTAGATCTGCCTAATTTACTCTGCTTACTTTTAACAACTCTGCTCTCTGCTCCCTGCTCCATCAGCTCCAATTCTGTATACAGTGGATTTCTCCTTTGTCAACTATTTGAATCTGAGTAGGATTCCAAGAAAATAAATAATCCTAACTTGTGAATGAAGTGAATATTTATTCAATGTTAACTGAAGGAGAACACTAATGCCAAATTGCTACACATCTTAGAGAGAAGGACACCCTCACTGAAATTATAATTATCTTTCAGAAAACTGATTTTATCTTTTGTTACTACATGCTCCATATACTTTGAGACATAGAAAACTCACAGCTTTAACTGCAGCAGTGATTCATTATGGGAGTTAAAACTGTCTTAATAGAGCAATTTCAGACTCCCTCTACTGTATTCATAGCAGGTTTTCCTTTGACAAATATCCTGTTTTTAAATATAAAGATATATTCCAGCAGGAAAAGTATTTGTAATTTTATACAAGCATTCTGAAGCCAAGGCTATCTCACTTACCTGAAACTATGAGTTTGTTCTTATAGTTCTAGATTTTATTAGTAGGTCCTACACTTGCAGCAAGTACCATCACTATGGGTCCTATCAGCCCCCTTGGTTCTGCTAGTCCAGGGATGTCAAACTTGCGGCCCATGGGCTGGATGTGTCACGCCAACCCCAGCTCCGCGAATGGGAAAAGCATCATGAAACATCAGATGATGGCGACATGACGTGGCAAGTTTGACATCCATGTGCTAGACTGTCACGGAGATGGTATGTATGTATGTATGTATGTATGTATGTATGTACGTATGTATGTATGTATGTATTAATTTTTTACACTGCCCATCTTATTAATTGTGCCTGGGCAATTTGCAACAACCATTCATTCATATATTTATTTATTGTATTTATAAGGCCACTGAATTCAAACAAAGGGACTCTGGGCAGCCTTATAAGATTTGCCAAAAGTCAGAAAGCATGGCACACCTCACATCTTCCCTATCAGAACCTTAATACCACCAGAATCCTGAATCAGTGTTGAAGGGGCCTTTAAATTCTTCTCTCATTATCTTTCTGTAATTTTACAAACTTCTTAATTTTTTCCGTGTTTCAAAGCTGACAAACAGATGCCACTTGTCTGAAATGAATTGGTATAGGATCTCCTGCTATAGACCTCCAAAGTTCCTTCCAGCTGTATTTTTTTCTAAATATGAAAATACCATTGTTGGAGGATTAATAATACTTTCCCATGACTACTGGTGCTAGGCAGAAAAATTATCTGGCATTATCTTCACTACTTCTTATTCAGTTTGGTGCAAAAAGAATGTCACGGACCATTTGGATGTAATATAATATTCCTATCTACCCGATCAGTGTTTTTCATTGTACAGTTATCTCTTCAGTGCTCTGCAGAGTAGCTCCATTAAGCCCTGAAGGAGGATATTTGAAGGGTAACCTTTTGTCTGCGGGGTTTCAGTTTCACTGTGAAGGCAAACTTCTTGGAGAAGGACTCCTTTCCCAGGAAAAATTCAAAGAAATTTTACATCAAATTTCTGCGACTACAAATTATATGGAGAATTTCAAAATAGCATTTGTCTTTGCTGCCAATCAATGCAGAATGTGATACCTGAAAAACATGTATAAAAGTGCTATTTATCAGTCTCAAAGTTCACCTCAAATGGATGAAACATCTTCATTTTTACAATATTTTTGGTTAAACCTATATAAAAATAAATACATTTTTGAACTTATTTCTCCAGTTAAATGCAAATGAGTATAAATTTATCTCATGCCAGATTACATTTGGTCAAGTTATAGTTTGACTTTTCTGGAGGATTATTGTGAAAATATCATTGGGGTGAGAACAGTGTTGTGTTGTTCACTTTCCTTTTTATACTGTTCATAATTTTTAAAACAAGTTCATTTCTGCACCAGCTTACATCATATTCATAAAAGCTGAGACATTATGTAGCCATCTGTATGCACATCACCTCTTTCAAAACAAAACAGAATGGAATCAAATTTGGCAAGAAGAAGCAATCAAAAGAAGGATTAAAAGAAAACCTAATTGAAAATATTGGGTTAGGGTGGTTAGGCCCCTGACAGATTGTTTGAGGGTGTGTGGTGGTTACCACAGGTTCTTGTTTTTATTTATTTCTTTTTTTTTTTTATAATTATGCTTACATTCTTTTTATTTGTTTATTGTACAGCACTCAAAATTAGTTTGAATTTGGATGGTCTCTAAATGAGTTGACTGATTTGACATGACTTGAACAGAACTGAACCGAATTTGAAGATAGACTGAATCCTTCTTGAGGCTATGAGGGGAAAAACAATCCAGAAAGACCTGCTCCATTAATCTCTATGGAAAAGATAGATTTACAGTGGTTTAAAATTCTGCTGTCAAGTCCATTCTAAGCTAGTCCATCCAAGGTAAGAAGTATGAAATATAAACAAACAAACAAACAAATGTTGTCTTCCCTCCTGGTCTTGTGAACAAAAGTGGCTTAATTTGTGCAACATGAGAGAGATGGATATAGAAATCCATATAGAGGCAGAATTTACGTCCAGGGAGTCCTCAACTTATAACAGTTTGTTTAGTGACTGTTCAAAGTTACAATGGCAGTGAAAAAAGTGACTTATGGCAGTTTTTCACACTTATGACTGTTCAGCATCCCCATGGTCACATGATCAAAATTCAGTGCTTGGCAACTAGTTCATTTTTATGATCCCAGGGACATGATCATTTTTTGCCACCTTCTGACAAGCATTGTCAATAGGGAAGCCAGATTCCCTTAAGAACCATGTTATTAACTGAATAACTGCAATGATTCATTTAACAATTGGGGCAAGAAAGGTTGTGAAATGGGGCAAAACTCACTTAACAAATGTCCACTTAGCAATGTAAAATTTAGGGTCAGTTGTGCTCATAAGTTGCTACCTGTGTACACCCTTAGACCTCTTTCACACATCCTGATTAGTTCCTATCATTGTTTACATTTTCCATATGCCTGTTATAAATATCTGCATTATTCTATGAATAAGCATAATACTTGGCTTTTCCTGGGAGAATGTAGCATAGAGATTTAATAAGTATGAGAAGGAAGAATATTTACATTCACCTTTAGTTTTCTACTATAAGCCTTTTGTTGCCTCTTTCCCTAATACATGCTGTTTATGCCATTTTCTTATACTGTATGTGCATTTTTATTCACAGTTTCTGGGCCACGAACAGCATAGCCAAATAAAGAGGCACCAGAATATAATCCCAAAAGTAAATTTCGAATCCATTGGGATGTAGGAGATGACCAGGCTGAGCCCAAGGGAGAGGTCAAATGCATCATCAGTCTAGATTCCCTTTGAGTCCATAAGAGTTCAAAGTCCAGCCCACCTTGAATTCTGTTGACTCTTAACTCCTGCCAATTTGCTCTGACCATTAGTAGTTCAGATTCTTGTAGAGAGTGTGAGCAATAAACCTTTATATTCATTTTAAACCGCCTGGATTTCATGAGTTTCCTGGGCTTGGCAGGGAAATGTGAACACTGTTACAGTAAGTACCCTGCTAAAAAAATATGACTCAAACAAAAATGTATGATATCTGTACCATTTATGCTTTTTCTTTGGTATTTGCTCTCTTTAGTACTCATTTCACATGTGGGTTACACAATCCTGTTCAGCCGATCAGAAATTTGGAAAGGGTAAGGAATGTTAAAAACTATGAAAAAAAGGAAAGCTGAAAATTATTTCATATCTTAATGTATCTTCTCAGTGCATGTAAGACTGCAACTGGTTCCAGTTTGATGAATATAAGGTATAAAATACAGTTGTAACCTAAGATGCTCAAGAATCATTTTCACTGTGAAGTAATCTATCATGTTTTGAAGCTCAAAAATTAGCTTGAATTCATAGTAATTGTTTGCAATCACTTGAATCTGAGTGAGCCTGTTGCAAGGGTTTGCTCTTTGTTTTTATTTATGAAATTTTGTACATTTCCATGGGATCCAAGGTGGTGCGGTGATTAAGATATTTGACTAGGAACAGGTAAAACCTAGTTTTATTTCTCTCTTAGATGCTGGCTAGTCAGTCCCTTTCTCTCAGTGAACTAAAAAGAAAATCTATCTATTTACCTGCATTAGATCAGCATGGTATTCTAAAGAATAGAATAGAATAGAATAGAATAGAATAGAATAGAATAGAATAGAATAGAATAGAATAGAATAGAATAGAATAGAATACTTTATTGGCCAAGTATGATTGATACTATGACACAAGGAATTTGTCTTGGTGCAAATGCTCTCAGTATACATAAAAGAAAAGATACATTCGTCAAGAGTCAAGAATCATAAGGTACAACACTTAATAATAGTCATAGGGTACAATAAGCAATCAAATCATACTAGGAAACAGTCAACATAGATCGTAAGGATACAAGCGACAAAGTTACAGTCATACAGTCACAAGTGGGAGGAGATGGGTGATAAGGAGTGATGAGAAGGTTAATAGTAATAGTAGTGCAGACTTTATAAATAGTTGGACAGTGTTGAGGGAATAATTTGTTTAGCAGAGTGATGGTGTTTGGGATAAAACTGTCCTTGTGTCTAGTTGTTCTGGTATGCAGTGCTCTATAGCGTCATTTTGAGGGAAGGAGTTGAAACAGTTTATGTCCAGGAGATGGGTGATAAGGAGTGATGAGAAGGTTAATAGTAATAGTAGTGCAGACTTTATAAATAGTTGGACAGTTTATGTCCAGGATGTGAAGGGTCTGTAAATATTATCACAACCCTCTTTTTGACTCATGAAGTATACAGGTCCTCGATGGAAGGCAGGTTGGTAGTAATTGTTCTTTCTGCAGTCCTAATTATCCTCTGAAGTCTGTGTCTGTTTTGTTGGGTTGCCGAACCAAACCAGACAGTTATAGAGGTGCAGATGACAGACTCAATAACTCCTCTGTAGAATTGTATCAGCAGATCCTTGGGCAGTTTGAGCTTTCTGAGTTGGTGCACAAAGAACATTCTTTGTTGTGCTTAACCCTAAAATCCATAAACTTCAGTAAAAAAGCTTTCATTCTGCAGCGGATTGATTCAGACTGGTGTTAACAATATATTTAGAAAACAAATACATTAACATACTATACATATGCATCACGTAATTGTTTCTCAGTGTCAGGATTATATAAACCACAAAAAGGGATTAAGAATTAGTAAATCAAAGAAATTAAAGGCCTGATCTTCTTTTTAAAGGAAATGTAGCTGCACTTTCTCAAAGAGTGTAAATTTTTATAGTTCCCATATATTGCTAATATTAGATTCTGGTAGTACCACGTGAGATACATTTCTTTTAAATTTCAGTCACTGTATTGTGGATTCTTTGTTCTTCCCTCTTCGTCTACTTCCAAAATCAACTTTTTTATTTTCATCAAAATTGCTCTGCAACTCCTCTTTCACTTTTAATCTTAATGTGTTTCTCACTCTCTGGATTACATTCAAGGCAACTATCACCTTCTCTATGCAAAGTACACCATACCTTTCATCCTCATTTTTTGCAGCACTCATCATTTTACATGCAGGGGCTCTTAACCTATTGGTCATGATCCTTCAGAGGAATGCTAAGCATATTCCTTTGCAACCTGATCAAAGTTACCTTGGCTAAGTTGGATTCCTGTCAAAAATGGCTTCAAGTTTGATCCTCCCTTTGGCTGCTAAAGCTTGCAATAAAGGACTTTGGTACTACAAAGTTCCAAAAATGCAGTGATATAGATTCAAAAAACACCTCACTGTCAGAATAAACAAGCAAAGAAAAGCAATCTAAGCAGCAGGCAAATAGGAGGATGCATGGAGCTTAGATGTTGATTTCCAAAGAGCAGCAAGGAAGACAATGAAGTTTACTGGGATTGGCATTTCCAGCAGCTCGAAGAAGGCTGCATGAGGGGCTACACCAGCAATGCATTTGTGCAAGTCGAAAAGATTCAAACACCATTTACTGTTCATGAAAGCATCATCAAAAACAAGAAAAGGGGGTGAAAAAACCCTGTCTGACCAACCGAGTCTCAAAAACAGATGGTGAGAATACACAGATGAGTTGTATACCAGCAACAAAGACTCCTTGCCTCCCAAGGATGATGAGGAAAAGGAAGCAGAAATAGAACAGCCATCCTTCAGGAAGAAGTCACATGGGTAATGAGACAGCTGCCATACATACAACAACACCCCAGAGTTTGATATACTTCAGAATTGCTGAAATCTATACAGCCCACAACTATCACAGAAACTTTTTGAAACAAATACATGGTCACAAGATTGGAAACTATCAAAAAAAAAAAAAAAAAGGCAACTCTAGGGATTGCTGCAATGATTACACAATTACCCTCATTCCTCAGGCTAGTAAGATTCTTTTTTATATCATACAGCAATATCTACAGACAACCATCAAAAGGGAATTACCAAAATATGCAAGTTGGGCTCATAAGGGGTTGTGGCACTCATGACCATATTGCAAATCTACTCAAATCTACTCAAATCAAACATTTATTGTCAATGCACAACATGTGTACAATGAAATTGAAATGAACCTCCCTTGGTGCATCCCCCCACTCAAAAAAAAAGAATAACTCAATAAATGAAAGAAATAGAATCCCTAAACCCAAATAAGTAATAACTAACACAGATTCCCATATACCTATATGTATGTAACATTATATTATATTACACTGGTAGGAACATGCTGCACTTGTGCTGGCCCTACAAGTCTATCAAAGTCTACTCTGGATCATTGTGAAATTTCAAGAGCATCTTTCACCTTTCTTATTCAACCTGTATGCCGAAGTCATCATGAAGAAACTGGGACTTGAAGAATTGAAAATCAAAGTAATGACTAGAGAGGGGAACATCAACAACATTCAGTATGCTGGCAACACAACTGTCAGAAACCAAAGAAGGCCTATAACATCTGATCAAAAGGATTAAAGAAGAAAGGGAAGTATTTGGTCTCCTCCTGAACATCAAAAAAAGCGAACTCATGACCAATATGCGGAATGGCAATGTCAAAATTACAATTGACAGTTGATATTGAATGCTTTCTTTGGAGTGCAGATTGATCAAAGCAGTGAATGCAATCTGGAAAGAAAGCATTGAATCACAGTGGGTCACCAAGCATTGGTGAGCATGAATTGAGTATGGAAAAGCAAGTACATCAGCCTGGCAACTAAATGCATATTAATCTACATTAAATTGTTTTCCATAGCTACCTATAGCTTTGAAAATTGGACCACCTACCCACCCACACACACACACTCAAAAACTTGATAGAGGGAAAATCAGCTTTACACTGGTATTGGAAAAGGCTCTTGTACATTTCTTGGACAGCAAAGGTGACAGACAAGCAAGTACTGGAGCGTATAAACCAGATATATCACTGGAAGGCAAAATAAATAACCTATGCTTTACTTATTTCAGCCACAGCATGCAATCAAATTCATTGGGAAGGACAGATATGCTTAAAATGGTCAGCCATAAAAGGAAACAGGTCAGCCCAAAACATAGTGGCTAGTCACCCTCAAAGTTGATGACAGCAGCCAAAGCATCAACTGAAAAAAACACGATTGGAAAATGTAGAGAGAGCTAATCCATTGGATTGTTAAGAATCAGACACAATTGAATAGATAGTATTACATTATTAAAGTAAATAATGCAATTCTTTCCAACATGTAATTCCAATTTTATATTACACTACGATGTTCTGTTGTTATGTTATGTTATGTTATGTTATGTTATGTTATGTTATGTTGTTATGTTATGTTATGTTATGTTATGTTATGTTATGTTATGTTATGTTATGTTATGTTATGTTATGTTATGCTATGCTATGTTATGCTATGCTATGCTATGTTATGCTATCTGCTATGCTATGCTATGCTATACTATACTATACTATACTATACTATACTATACTATACTGCCTGGGAAAGCCAAGGGAAATAATCAAAACCATAAAAAGTGAAAGTTAAGATATTTTGGACATGACATGTGATGCGACACCCAGAAAATTACAGCATACTTCACTTAATCTTCCAGGGAAAGATTGAAGGCAAACAAGGTCCAGGCAGAAGAACATCATGGCTTCAAAATCTAAGGGACTGGTTTGGACAAAACTCAACAGCACTTTTTCATGAAGCTGTTGATAAAATATAGGATCGCCAACACGATCGCCAATGTCCGATGATGAATATGGAAAAAGAAGACGATACTATACTATACTATACTATACTATACTATACTATACTATACTATACTATACTATACTATACTATACTATACTATACTATACTATACTATACTATACCATACCATACCATACCATACCACACCACACCACACCACACCACACCACACTACACTACACTCTCTCTCACACACACACGTATACACATCACACATCCATCCATCCATCCATCAGGGAAAGATTGCCCAAATTCATGTACCATTTTAAAGTATAAAAGTACCACAAAGTTTAAGAACTCTGTCTTATATGTATTTTTCTCAATTGCCATGTCTTTCACTTCATTATTCTACCATGTATGTTTTTTCATACTCACCATTAGAATCAGTCCATGATTATCTGTGACTATAACACAATTATTTTAACAGTGTTCCTAGCTGTTTCACATCCTCTTTCCTTCTTTTGCTTTCAGTTGTTCAACTTTCACTCCAGTTTCTTTTACATCTTTGTTTATTTTTAATGTCCATGATCCATATTTGACATGGCCAAAACAATGTTCTGTTCTACATACTGTAGAATACTGTATATTCACAATCTAATCACTTGTTATCCTTCACTACTGTAATTAACTCAACGATTTACCACAGACAGCATGCTTTAGATTGATATCCATTCCTTCATGCTGTGTATAAATGAACAGACCTATGATCAAATAAGTGCATCTTCATCAGTTTCTATTCTCTATCATTCTTGGGTCCACTCCACAAGATCAGACCACTTTTTCTCAAATATGTTATTTTCCACTTTGTCTTAGTTACAGTGGTTAAGGTGTTAGACCAGCACTTAGCAGACCTTAGTCATTACCTACTTTATCTATAGATGCTCACTAGATGACTTTGGGCCAATCTTTCCGGCTCAGCCCAATTATACTTATAGAGTTGCTGCCTGTGGAGAAATATAGAAGAGATGCATATTGCCTTATACTCCTTAATATACTGATGAAATACAAAACAAACACACAAAATAATCCATCCTTCCTTCTTTTCTTAGTTTGTTCCTTTGTTTGTTTTTTTGTTTGTTCCTTTGTTCCTTTGTTCATTTCTTCCTTCCTTCCTTCCTTCTTCCTTCCTTCTGTCCCTTCTACATTCCAAATCCCAATCTTCTATATGCCATGATTGTCACCATGAATGTTGGCCTCTTATCATGGCTTGGTAAATCTAAGTTTTCACATCATTTTTTTTAGTGATGCAGGAAGATGCTATTCTGTGCATCAATGAGCTTTAATCCAGATATTACCTTGCAAGTGAACATATTGTTGCCTGCATCCCGCCAACCTGAAGGTGCATGCATCACATCAGTGTGCACCCAGGATGCACCAGACTTTAAATTTATCTGAACATAATCTTATTAGCACAGGAAAGATCAATTGTTCCATTTGTAAATGTGAAATGGAATGCATCATATAATTCCTATGGTACCATATTTGTTATATTACTTAATACCAACCACTACTGGCTGTTTTGAGAAAAATGTTTTCTCCATCTGTTTTGGGAGCACATTGCAGAGGGAGATAATTTTGAGCAGTACTTGTCAAATAAAGTTAGATTTAGTGCAACAACACTGCTAGTCATAAAGGGAAAACACAGATATTTCCTTCTTTATAATTAGATGTTTCCATTGATATCTTCAGCAAAGTTAGGTTACAATGGGAAACACATATCATGCCTGGAAGGGGCATTGCAATTCCTGAAATTTGTCTTGCCCTTTTGGGGGTAGAAAATGCACCAAAGAGCCCTGTACTACTGATTGAACTGTCATAAATCTATCAACTAAAAATGACAGAGAATGTTTATATATCCCCTGTTGCTTCTGGTTATATTTTCACACTTCACATTGGAAAAGGAACTGTAAAAAGTGGTGCTCTGGAAAGAAAAGTACTTTCATATTAGTTGAGAACAAAACTCTTATTGAGTATGCGTGGTCATCCTGTAAGGATACCCTGCTGGGATAAGCATGCTAACTCTGCCTTCCTTCTGCCTCCATCCCCCATCTTTGCCACCTTCCATATACACAGTATTCAGAAAGATTTTGATTTATATAAAGAACCCTCCTTGTCCATAGCATCTCCTCCCAGGGAGTAAAACCCTGTAAGTTCACACAAGCCTCCCACACACCCCGCCACCCAAAGGATTTCTGTATATGATTGAATGGAGTTCATCAATCTTCCAAGTCCCACTTCCATGCCAGGACTATTCAGCCTGCAGGGTGCTTAGATCTGGCCAATGGTCAAACAGCAAAGGACCAGCCTGGAAACAGCAAAGGACCAGCCCGCGGTGCCTCTGCCAGTGAAAGTGGGGCTTAGGAGGGCCACATGCAGCTCTTCTGAGCTCCATTTTCACTGGCAGAAGGTTTCAGGAAGACTATAAATGGAGCTCGGGAGCCTGTTTTTGCTGGCAGAACACTCAGGCCACCACAGGTGCTCCCAACTTGAGTGACGTCAAGCTGGCTACACCCATCCTGGCCATGTCCTCTGCCCCCCCAAGGTCAAACACAACTCTGATGCTGCCCTCAATGAAATCATGTTTGACCCCCCTGGTCTAAAGGCAGGCATCTATTTGAGATGGATAAATTACCTAATACACTGTTTCTTTTAAAAATATTGTTCAAAGACATTTGGATTTTTCAGATAAGTTCTCCTTGGGCATGTGGAGATCCACATGGTGGGTCATATTTTTGGTTGGTCATATTTTTCCTTGAATTGCATCATTTGGAAATGCTTATCCATTCAAGTTTGCTATTTAGAAAACTCTCTTCATTTCTCTCTCATCCTCTTATTCCTATGCTCCTTGATATGCATCCTGAGACAAATGAAATCACAAAATTGTTACTATTGCTCCAATAAACCTCTAAAGTTCTGCAAAAGCAATCAGTGTTAGAAACTGGAGTATCAATAAGAGCTTTGGGGGGAGGGCATCAAAATTTTTGTTTCCTTTCAAAGGGCTCTTGAAAATAGGAATATCTAAAACTCACCAAATAAAAGCTCAGGGTCTATGACCCTGAACATCTCAGATAACGGAAGTAGTTAATTCAGGAAGCATGTAACTGTTCTCAGTGATCCCATCAAATAACCTGATCTGATTGGCTCTGTGTGTTATGAGGTCATCATTAATCGTTTGGAATTATATATGAATAAACAAAGAAAAAAAAGAATAGCATTCTTTAAAGAAAATAAAAATCTTTTAAAGAGAAAAAATATTGTAACTTTTTAAAGAGGATGATGATGATAATGATGCTGAAAATAATTGGTTTTTCTTTTCATTTAAAATATTTTATTTTTCCCCTCCAGACCTATATTTGAAGATGTCTATTCGACTATGCATTTTGATTGGTCAGTTGCATCTTCAGTAAAAGGTGGCATTTTTTTTAAAAAAAAATGTCTACAGTGAGATTTCTAACGGTATTTATGTTAGACAATCCAGTTTAGATTTGACGCGGATGAAAAAAATAATACCTAACATTCTCCTTTGAAACTCAGGCCTCCATTTTGATTTCAGTCCTGCCCAAAAGGCCTATTTGGAGCAACAACTTCATTGTGTGTTGTACCTCTACATAAAGGAACAAAGTCTGTAACTGGAAACCTCTTTTATGAATCACATTATTAATCATTCTGGCAGGGCTCCCTGGATGGTGCTAATTTAAGAGAAGTGACAATACAAGAGAGGCACTTATTGTAATTACTGGCAATTACAGACTGCAGTTTAGCTGGCCAGTTTCACAGTCGCTGGCACTGCATACATTGTGCCTGTAATTGAAGAGAAGTTCTAATTGCTTTTTCCAACTCAGTGGTGGGTTGGCCCTATTCTGGAGGGGTTCCTAACAGAGAGGGGTACCCAAACAAGCACAACTCATTGGTGCAAATCTTTGGCTCTATACAACATAGCGAGGACAACATAGTGAGGAGGTATAATATATATATTGTATTTTAACATAGCGAGCAGGTATAATATAGGAGGAGGTATAAACAGAGGCATAGAAACAAACTCACATGAAGTATTAGTACCGCTTTATAAAACCTTAGTAAGGCCACAGCTGGACTACTCTGCATCCAGTTTTGGTCACCACCTTACAAAACAGATGTTGAGACTTTGGGGAAAAAAGTGCAGAGGAGAGCAACTTAGACGATTAAAGGCCTGGAGACTAAAACATATGAAGGACGATTGCAGGAACTTGGTATGGCTAGTCTAGAAAAAAGAAGGACTAAGGGTGACATAATAGCAGTATTCCAGTATTTGAGGGGCTGCCAAAAAAGAAGAGGGGGAAAGCACCAGAAGGCAAGACAAGAAACAATGAATGGAAACTAATCAGTGAGAGAAGCAACCTAAAACTAAGGAGAGATTCATGAGAGTGAGAACAATTAACCAGTGAAATGGTTTGCCTTCAGAAATTGTGGGTGCTTCATCACTGGAGGTTTTTAAGAAGAGACTGGACACACTTGTCTGGAAAGGTAAAGGGTCTCCTACTTGAGCAAGGGGTTGGGCTAGAAGATAAGAAGATAAGATAAGAAGAACTTTATTGTCATTGTCCAAGTACAAGGAAACTGTGGATGCACCCCAGCAACTGTTCGCAATACAATAAAACCAGAGCACTTAAAGATGAAGATAAGAAAAACAGAATACCCACATCTCCATTTGCAATTAGAGAGTACAAAAACACAAAAAGAAGAATAGTCGTCGGGAGCATTGAGCCGCTGCGACCATGCACGCCGCCAACTTGGGAAACACCGCCAAGGTCCCTTCCAGCTCTATCCTGATTCACATTGATTGAAATCCCTACCGCATCTTTAAAATAAGCAATTAAGGTGTTTTCAAGTCATCATTAACTCTTACAAATCTGTATCTTCTGTGTAATGGTAACAAATCCAAATATAAGAAGATCAATATTTTGGTCCTATTGGCATTTTAAAGATTCTATGCATATCCATAATGAGACGATGTGTAGATAAGTATAAGGAGAGTTTTGTGGCCTGCAAAATTAATCATTTACTAGGGAAAAAAATGAGTGCATATCAGAGAGAAATTCAGGGATAAACCTACTGTAAAAATCTGCTTTAATTGGCATTCCTTATGTGGCAGTTTCAAAAACTGGTACAAATCTATTTTTTTGACCCAAGAAACGAAAGGGCAGAGCTTTTGAATTAAAGATTCAGTGGTTGGGATTAAGTGGTGTTTTGGACCAGACAGAAGGATATTAACAATCTGCATACATTTACCTTGTTGGCAAGGTTAAATTCAAGGTGAGAGATTCCCCATATCCAGGTGTGAAAGGCTTGGGTTGGTTTGCCAATGAATCCATGAATTCTTTTTTCCCCCTGGAATGGTTTCCAAATCTCAAAGCTGTGAACGTTTAAATCAGTACTGGCTCTCCTCATTAACTTGGGAAAGATCCAATGGCAAAGTCTTGCTTTTCTGCATCCATTATATTGGACGACGTTCTTGAATCAGCGCTGCCTCAGCAGGAATCCACTCTTTGTAAGGATATTTCATTCTCATTCTCTTAAGGAACAGCCAGTGCTACAGCTACATGAGAAGAAAAGGGCACTAAGCCTATGGCATTGTTTGGAAAGTCAAATGAACTTTTATGAAACTCTTTCAGCTCTGCCTCCCTGGCCTGTCAATTAATGCTGAAACAATGATGAATTATAAAATGCAGGAAGATGCTGGCAAAATATATCTACATTTAAAAATACCCTCAATCGTGATCTTCTTCAGCATGTTGTTTATTTTTTTCTATCACTACCACCATCTCTGAATTTGGTGATTTGAATTTTTAAAGCCTGTCTTATATTTTCCCAAGCTGTTTGGTATGATTTGATGGATTCATTTGGTTATAATTGCATCATCATTATTATAGGTAATCCTTGATGTATGACCAGTCGTTTAATGACTGTTAAAAGCTACAAGGCACTTGAAAAAGGTTACTTACAATCCACCCTCAAAGTTATGACTGTCACATTGCCCTCATGGTCAGATTATCATATTTTGGATGCTTAGTAATCAGCTCATATTTATGACCAATTGCAGCATTATCACATTTTGCAAGGTTGTTTTTCTATTTGCCATTTTCCAGCAAAAAAAACCAAAAACCCTCATTGCATAAGTTTGATTTAGCGTCATTGCCACCTGATTGCATTAATGATTATGGTGACCCCCCCCTCAACGACCATTGTAAAAACAGTCATAAAACCAAGTCCAGTCATGTGGTCAGTCGACTTATGACCACAAATGACTTACAACCAAAATTCCAGGCTCAGTTGTGGTCATAAGATGAGGACTACTTACATTATCATATTGTGAAGAAATGTTTTTTCTATATGGCATTTAATAAATGACCAGTGAAGGTAATCTATCAGTATTAAAACACTTCTAAAGCATAAACACATAAGTATGAACAAAGGATCAAACATTCTGTCCCTCTTGTGAAATCACTGTGTGTCACTGCCTGGTCCACCCCAGCTTTTTTAAATGCCTTTCTTCAATTGTCATTGTGTTGATCATCATTACCATTTCTCATACATTTACTTTGGATGTGATTCTCATTGGGCATTGGGTCTGGAGCACTTATCCGTGCCCAGAAAATTGTTCTTTCTTTCTCTTTTCTAGAAATGCCCAACGTACCAGCTATTTGGCTGCCCATGTGCCATTTTTTCAAATACACATTGTATATAGTTTTATATATTTGGTCGCAAAAGTATCATAAAAGAGATTTTAAGAGAGAGCAAATGCAAATTTGTAATGCTAGGCTGGAAAAGAAATTTGGCCTCATTGTTTCCAGGGACAGCAAAGCTTTTTAATCTTAGCTGAGTAGGTGCTCTTTTAAAAAAGAAAAAGAAAAAAAAGAAAAACTTGACTATTACATTTGACATTTGAAGGCATGCAAAATATTTTGGCTATTATTTGAGTTCCTTTTCCAATGATCAAATGGCCAGAAGATAAGAGAGCAAAACTGATTATTTTCAAACCACATTTCAATGGAATAAAAAGTTTAGAAAGTAATTTTCTGCCTGATTCTGCTTTTTATATGCGGTGCTTTCTGAGGTGTTTAGCAAAAATGCCCTGCTGCATACTTGGACTTGAATTCTAATATTTTATTTTTTACCTCTATATTTAATCTATATAAATGGGCTAATCTGTATTAACAGCGCTGATTTTCTATATTTTCTCACTGCTTGATATTCTTCTAACTAAAAAGGATTAGATGCTTTAACCAAAACACAATCAACATCATTATCAAGCCAGGAATGAATGATCATATTCACTTTATTGCTTTGGTCCTTTTACAGGTCTGATCTTTTCAAAAAGATACAACAGCAGTTACTGAAGCTGATCAATCCATTGTGTATTGTTGTGGCCTTCAGCTGCCAGCCCCTCCATCAGCCAAATCAGAAGAGGAGGAGGAGGAGGAGGAGGAGGCATGGGAGTCAAGATCGGCATCAGAGCAACCTGGGAGTTCTGAGAGGGAAGAGGGAATGGAGCAATCAGAGAGAGAGAGAGAGAGATATGGAGCCTGAGCCATCCATCAGCCCTCAGATGGAGAGGCAACAGCCCCCAGGTCTGGAGGTGGCTGATGAGGAAGGGGAGGAACAGCTGGGTCCAGTGCTTGATGTGCGGCTGCGCAGAAGGCAGAGGGGAGGAGAGGAGTGGAAATCCATGGGCCGATCATTGGGAAGGAAGAGCCACTGTTGCTAGCAAGGCCCCACCCTAGGTCTGGGGTTAAAAGGCAAGGGGGCGGAGATGAATAAATGTGGCAGACAACTATTCATCTTCCGGATGGACAGACATGTTAGCCTGCAAGAGAAACTTTTTGCCAGGGCTGCCGCAGAGGTGGTATTGAGCAGGTTCTGACCAGTTCTGGAGAACCAGTAGCAGAAGTTTGGAATAGTTTGGAGAACCAGCAAATACCACCTCTGACTGGCCCCTCCCCCATCTATTCTCTGCCTCCTGAGTCCCAGCTGATTGGCTGGGTCTTCTTTTGTTGCCCTGCACAGGAGAATGGAGCTGGAAATCAGGTTAGTGGAGTGGAGAGGGAATGGGATTTTGCAGTAACCTTCCCCCAGGAGTGGGGAGGGGATTTTACAGAATCCTTCCCCTGCCACGCCCACCAAGCCATGCCACACCCACCAAGCCACGCCCACAGAACTGTTAGTAAAAATGTTTGAATCTCACCCCTGGGCTGCCGGCATTCCTAATAAAGGGATCTTTTGAGTTCACATCTCGTGTTTGGGGAACTGGGTCCGAACACAAATCTTGCAAGAGTGGCAACTATAAAAGTGGATCTCTACTTTAAAATGTGCTCCTTGTGTCCTGGCTAACCATCTCAAATTACAGCCCCACCCAACAACAACTATTTGTGTGAATAGTTTCCCACGTTATTTGACCTTTTTTGCCACATGATTCAAGATTGCAAATATAGAAAGTTTGCAACAGAATGGCAGGACCAGAGCTACACGGGAAGCCCGTTGAGCTGAACAGATTGTTCCCTGAAGCAGCCTGCATATGGCATTGTTTCTAGGCAGCTCCAGTACTGTTGATAGCATGTGTGAATCACACAGAAGGGAGGCACTATTTGTAATGTGCGTATGCATACATATATACACACAGAGTGCTGTAGCCAGACTTCATTCCAAGGGGTGCAAGACACTGGCAATACACCTGGTTCCTCCATCTTGGGCTTCACTGAAATCTCATGAAGAGTTAAGAGGAGATTAAATTTACTCAGTGGATTTTATAGCTAAGGAGTTTGCTGCTTTGGAGGAACAAGAGAAGAACAATTGATGGGACAATTTTGTTCAGATAGCACTGTATGAAAACCTCCAGTCCTTCCTACTTAAATATGTTGGTTCAGTGGTGGGATTCAATTTTTTTTTTACTACCAGTTCTGTGGGCGTGGCTTGGTGGGCGTGGCAGGGGAAGGTTACTGTAAAATCTCCAGTCAGAGGTGGTATTTGCCGGTTCTCCGAACTATTCAAAATTTCTGCTACCGATTCTCCAGAACTGGTCAGAACCTGCTGAAAACCATCTCTGTGTTGGTTGGACTGCTGGGAACTACAGTTTAGCAGGATCTTCTAGAAAGCCACAAGTGAAGATCAAGATGTTCTTGAGTCAAGTTTGACTCCTGTGATTTAACTTTAACGTAAGTCCCTTCAACATAGTCAGCTATCGTTGACTATGCTGAAGGAACTTGTGCATGATAACATCTTGCTATTAAAATAGTATTTTAATCGTATTAAAACCATGTACTATTACTTACTACTAAAAGCAACACAGCAATTACTACAATGGAGATAAACTGTTTCTTCTTTATTAACTTTTCCTTGCAGTTTAACCTACAAGGTACTAGAAATGTTATAGTTATAGTCTGTTAAAGTTTACTTCATTTTTATCTTCTGCATGACCATTTCATAACCATGCCTTTTTTAAAGAACTGTTTTCAACTTTGGAGCAACAATTGGAAATAATTTTATGGAATGATGTTAGAATTTCATTGCCAAAATCATAATCCTTAAGCTACAAACCTGGACAAGTTTATCCAGGAATTAGTCTCAAGCGACTGAATGTGACAAACTTCCACAATTATATCCAATCTTTTTCATTTTAGAATTGGCTGGCTGGGTCACCCATGTTGCTTAGATCCCAAATGCTGGGTAAAATATGACATCTAAAACATCTAGAAGTCTACTCTATAACTGGTCAATGGCTGTTTTGCTTGTAAAGGTAAAGATAAGGTTCCCCTTGCACATACATTTCCTGATCTAGGGGGTGGTGCTCATCTCCATTACAAAGCCGAAAAGACAGCGCTGTCCAAAAATGTCTGTATGGTCATGTGGCTGGCATGGCTGGCATGACTAAACGCCGAAGGCACACGGGACGCTGTTACCTTTCTACCAAAATGGTTCCTATTTTTCTACTT
Source organism: Notechis scutatus (assembly GCF_049901735.1). NCBI lineage: Eukaryota > Metazoa > Chordata > Lepidosauria > Squamata > Elapidae > Notechis > Notechis scutatus. The sequence goes on along the minus strand of NC_142010.1, from coordinate 36,290,855 downwards.
GCATTTTTAATGCTTTTGAACTGCGAGGTTGGCAGAAGCTGGGACAAGTAATGGGAGCTCACTCCATTACGCAGTGCTAGGGATTCGAACCGCTGAACTGCCGACCTTTTTGATCGACAAGCTCAGTGTCTTAGCCACTGAGGCACTGCATCTCTATTGCTTGTAAATGCACTCATTTGTCCAGAAGAAGAAAAAGAAGGAGTGGAATATAGTCCCATTAAGCCTACAGAAACCAACTTCTGGATAAGTGTATTTAGGATTGTACTTTAATAATGAGCAACAAGATTCAAACATAAGTCCATGAAGTTCAGTTCTGGAGGCAAAGATAAGAAATAATATGCCAAGATATGTGTTATGACTATGGGGACCTTGCTGCTCTCTGAGCTTGGTGGGTTTTTTAAACAGATGTTTCATTAACAAACTAGGTAACATCATCAGTACACTCATAAATGTTATGATTAAATGGGTGCTTTTGGACTAGGCAACCTACTTTTGCAGCTATTTTATGAATATATTATGAAAGCTCTACTTTTATGAATGTCCCACGGCATGTTCTCGACATTACACACACTACTCCTTCCATATGACATGGGGGAAAAATATAAACAAAAGGCGCAGCATTGTGTATATTCCTTCCGCACTGCATGAGGAACGCAATGTCTGTGATAGCTGTATCAGCACCTCTCCTTTCAGTGATGACTGCGGCTGCATGAAACTTCAAAGGAGAGCTTTGCTTTGACAAACTTCAAACAAAGCATCCTTTTCCCAGCTGGTTTGCAAAGCTACATGCTCTCCTCATTTTTTAAAGAGCGAAACAAAGTGGCCCTGTTGTTTGCCACTGCTCTGCTTTTAGGTTTCCCCCACAAAGCTTGCATTGCTGGAGAAAATGGAAGCCGCTTTCTTCAATCAATGCTATGAGGAGAAGCTGAGATGAGAAGCTAGGAAGGCCTAGCCAAAAGAATTCCAGTCTGGACAGCTTCATCAGATACCAATTGGATTGCCCAGAGTACATGCTAAGGACAACAGCTCTGTAGTGCCTCCAAGTTAAGAAGCTGTAGTGTATAGAGGTAGTCCTTGACTTAAGACCATTTGTTTAGTGAGTGTTAAAACTTATTTGACCTGTGATGGCACAGTAGTTAGAGTGCAGTACTGCATGCTACTTCTGCTGACTGCCGGTTGATTGCAGTTTGGCAGTTCTATTATCACAAGGTTGACTCAGCCTTCCATCCTTCCAAGGTTGGTAAAATTAGGATCCAGATTGTTGGGGTCAATATGCTGACTCTGTAAACTGCTTAGGGCTGTAAAGTACCATTAAGCAATATCTAAGTCTAAGTACTATTGCCATTGCTATTACAATGGCATTGTGAAAGGCAGGAAATCAGGAACCAAGGTTTTTCAAATGAATACAGGCTAATTGCATGCTAACTCTCTCTACAAGAATCTGAACGGCCTGTTAGGAATTTATAGTCACCTAACAGTTGGGTTGGAAATATATAAACCAGGATAGACATTTAATACTGTCTCTTTAAAAATACTGTCTCTTTAATACTGTCTCTTTAGGAATCCTAAAATTGTAATTGGGTGTGGTTCCTCAAACAGCCATAAGATGGAGCCAGAAACCTGGGTTGTTAGTCCTGTTGTTGTTAGTGGCTAGTTGCTAGATGTTCTGATGGTCGATGTTCTTGGTTCCTGCATTTTTCCCTATTGACTGTTGCTGATCGTCATTCTTCTTGTATTGCTGTGAGTCTGTTACTGAACTTTTTATGATACTGGACTTTGTTGTTTGGATTATCCCTGGATTGAAAACTGACTACTTTAACCATGTATGAGTTGGACTGTTTGTTGGACTTTGCTTAACCGTTTACTGGAAGTAAAACCTACATTTAACTATTCAGTGTATCTGTGTGCTGGTCATGTGTTATTCAACATCACTCTCACTACGTCTCCCTGTGTGCACTCATTCTCCTAACGGGGAATTACCTTAACACTACCAATATCAAAGCAAGTTAGCAGTAGATAAGAGTCAGTGGAATTCAAGGTGGGCTGGACTTAGAATTCTTTCTGGCATGCAGGAACTCAAGACTGATGCTGTGCTGGTACTCTCCATGCCAGGCTCGGCATGGTCATCTCCTACAAGCATTGAAAAAAGTGAATTATGACCAGTGCTCACACTTATGATCATTGCAGCATCTCCACAGTCATGTGATCAAAATTTGATTGCTTGGCAACCAGCATGTATTTATGATGGTTGCAGCAGAACTGAGATTATGTGATCACCATTTGCCACCTTCCCAACTGCATTCCAACAGGCAAAGTCAATGGGGAAACTCTGATTTGCTTAATGACTCTGTGATTCATTTAACAAGTACAGGGATTTGTTTAACAATATTGCAAAAATAGGGTTCAACTCACTTAACAACAATGGAAATTCTGGTCCTGATTGTGGTTGTAAGTCAAGGACTACCTTTATTGGAGGCAATCTTGTAGCAGGCAACTTTGCTACTCAGCCTGCAGCCTCCTTTGGTCTGGTACCAAAGGTTTTGGCTAGTGCTTCAGAGGAGAAAAACAGCAGAATTGTAGAACCTGATAGAGGATCAGGTTTAACCTTTCAATGAGTACTATGGAAAAAAATATTCCAGGCTGAGCGTGCAAGACCAAACCACTTGATGGCATATATCCTGTCCTATAAATCTTTCTGCCTATAAAGTAATGCTTCAATTATTGTCTTTATCAGGTAGTGTTTTCTTTTGTCTTAAGAAAGAGAAGACTTTGGTCATAGTGGCACCCCAATTCTGGAATAATGTTACCTTTAAAGTGCCATGGAAATGGAAAAAACAACAACAAAAATCTCACACTCTTTGGAATCCACCACTTTCAGTGTGTTTCACTTATATTTTCATCTTATTATACTGGTTTTTTTAAAAAAAAATATCATTAAACCAGCCAGAAATCCCCGATAATATGACTTGATATAGATACAGTATAATAATAGCAATAGCACTTAGACTTATATACCACTTCACAGTGCTTTACAGCACTCTTTAAGTGGTTTACAGAGTCAACATTATTGCCCCCAACAATCTCATATTTTCCGAAGGATGGAAGGCTGAGTCAACCATGAGTCAGTCAGGATCAAAGGAAGGAATTGAACTCCTGGCAATGTGAATAGAGTTAGCCTGCAATACTGCTTTCAAACCACTACACCACCACAGCTCTATTTCAGGGTTAAATCTCAGCCTCTAAATGTTTTAAAAGTTCAGTCATAGCTACCATGACTCATTGCTGCTTGCCTTTATCTAGAAAAGAGTTAAATGCTGAACTTTCTTTCCTTGGGAGAAAATCCAATTACTCATGAGGAGCCATTTAATGTGCATTTGAAGAAGCTACTTCTGAAAACTGCATTCAGATTCCATTCCATTAATATGTGACACAATACATTACACCACACTTGAAGACAATACACAGAGCCACAACGAGTTGCTGAAGTGTGCTGGTGCATGAGAACACATGATTTCTAGTTCATTACCGCCTGATGTTTTGACTTTGCTGCTCCATAGTCAGGCTTAATTAGGGGGACTCGAGGTGCTGCATTATCTCCTAATGAAGGCCAATTAAGAATAATTAACCTTTGACCTAATTCCCAGCCATGATGGACAGCAAGCAGTCCTGGGAAAATGGATTTGAAAAGGTGAACTTGAACAAGTAGCATGAATGGCTGCTGCTGTTTTGAAGGTGTTAGAGAAGTCATTTCTGACTCTAGTTTTAATTCCATTCAGAGTAACAGGGGATCCTGACATATTGATTGATAAATGAGAACAATATATAAGCTGTCATGCTGGCTAAACATTTATAGCAATTTATGCTGAAATGTACTTTTTTGCATTTGCAGCTATTGTTCTGTGTTATCAATACAGCATATTGATGTAAACCATTACAGTCTGAATAAAATATTCATTAGCCATGCATTATGTTCACCTTATTTGTAGATTGGTCATAGATACACAGACATGTCTGTACATTCCAGTAAAGAAAGGAATTTTTTTTTTAAAAAAAAGACATCATCGTCATTGTCATTATCAAAACTGAGCAGACTGATAAATATTCAGCTTCCTAAATCTAGGGTGTAGACATCAACCTGCAAGCAAACTTCAAATATGAAGGAAGTATCAGAATATCTAAGGAACAGAGCACACCCATGGTAAGCTGAAGTTTTCACAGTTCTTGCTCTGTGTAACATTAAAGATTTTCCCTGTCCAGTTGTGTCCTTCTCTAGGGGATGGTGCTCATGTCCATTTTTAGTTGAGGAAGTCAACATTGTCTAAGACATTTTCATAGTCATGTGGACAGCATGTCTATACACCAAGATGCACAGAATGCAGTTACTTTTTCACCGGTGGTGCCTATTTATCTACTTGCATTTGCATGCTTTTGAGCTGCTAGGTGGGCAGGAGTTGGGCAAGAATGGAAGGTCACCCATCACATGATGCTTGAGTCTCAAACCCAGGCTGATAGCTTTCCAGCTGATGAGCTCAGCATTTTTAGCCACTCAGTCCTCGTGCCCCATCATATTTAAGTACCATATGCATATTTTGCTTCTGACAAATAGGGAAAGTAATTTAACGAGTTTTGAAATGTATAAAATGATGCCCTTCCCTATTTCCACTTAGCACAGATGGACTTTGATTTTGAGATAGTCAGAAACCCAAGCATAAGATGTCCTTTCTGTCTCTACTCCACCTTTGATTTCTTAGCAGCAGACTTCAAACAGTTTTAATCATATAGTGTCCTTGATCCCTGATCCCAGCAGCATTCACCGAAGGTGAAGAAAGCCGCCATTTTTTTTAAAAAATTCTTTACGGCCCGGTAGAGAGTGCTCCACGGCCCGGCACCGGTCCGCGCGCCCGGTGGTTGGGGACCCCTGATATAGAAGAACAAAATTCAGAAAAAATGTACAACTACATGGGAACTATCTACTTAAGAGCAGGGGTGGGATTCTACCGGTTCTGTCCGGCTCTGTAGAACTGGTAGCTCTGAGGAGCAGCAGACATAGAACCAATTCTATGTCTGCTGCTGTTTTGTCCCACCCGGCCACCCGGGCTCTTACCTGACCTTTATTTCCTGCTTTTTCAACCTCAGCTGCTTTGCGCGGCACAGAAAAAAGTGCTTTTTCAAACGCTGTGCACCCGCACACAGCGCTGCTCAGCTGTTCGATATTACACACACACACACACACACAAAATGTAAAACACCAAACCAGTAGCTACACCGGTCGGATCCCACCCCTGCTTAAGAGGTGTGTGCAAGTTAATAGAAGTATATCAGTTTTGGATATCTAGTTCAATTAAGAAACAAAACAAAACTCTACAAGTACACTTTAGAATGATTGATCAATGAGAACATTTATAGCTGAATTGTGGTGCTTCCTGAGCTCAGTTATTTTCTTGCAGACTTTGCAAACATTTCATTATCAAACTAAGTAACATCATCAGTGCTAGAAAACAGTGCTGGAAAACAACAAAGCTCAGAGAGCACCAAAGACCTGACTTTTGAATGAAGATGAGGTAATCTGAAGTAATTTTGCTAGCATTTGTTACCTAGTTTCCCTTCACTGGTTGTTTTTTTTTCCTTAAAAGAAAGAAGAATCATGTCCTATTCTATGTCCTGAATGGCGGCAATTGCCAATTTTCTAAAAGTAATATCCAGGGGGGTTGGAGGAACCCTGGATCCAGTAGGAAAAGTGGATGTATAATTGTAGTTTCTCCAATAGAGGAATTAAAAAAAAAAGAATTTGAAATGGTTCTGCCTTTCACTAAGGGTAATTCCATACTTGTTGAAATCTGTGTTGTGTCTTGCTTCAGAATATTTTGAAAAGCTAATAATTCTTGATTGAAGCATTAGTACATTTTACTCAAATTTATACAAAATATAAAAGCACAGAAATAAGTTAGGGCAGTTTGTGATAAAGTTCCTGCATACTACAGAGATCTTACTTAAAATGGTTGTGCCAAATGATGTGGCTGAAGGGACCATATTTATGAAAAGTGAAAGTGTCCAAGAGATTTTTATTTCTGTGCCCTTGAAATTTCCTATTCATGCTTAGCATGGGACTTTTCACAGGGAGGATTCTTCCTCATCAGCAATTCTTGGAATGCCCATGGGATCACATAACAATTGTATGGTCATTCCAGAAGCCATTGTTGAAGCAAACTGCTTTCTAGCTGTGAACAGTATACATGTTAAAGTAAGAAAAACTAAAACTAGCTTGCCCTTCTACCCTTAGATTCTTTCTGGAATTCCAATAACTTTTGCCACTCTATCCAAAATGTTTAATGAGACTAGGACTCCCTTCATATCCAACTAAGTCAATTAATCAGTCAGTCAGTCAGTAAAAATCCTTATGAATAATTGGCTGCAACATGGATGGAACTCTCTTCATTATATCTTGCAAAGAATGGAAGTCAATACAAGTGAAGGTTGTGTCCTGAGAATAATCCTATCTATCATGAACCCAGCTTTTAATTCTTTGAGATGAAGGGTGACCTGTAAAATCTATTTCTTTCATTAAAAACCAGCAGCTTTTATTTCCAGTATGTTAATTATCTCTCGCAAACTATCAGCGAGAATTATTTTGGTATGTGTAGATTAGAGACGCTCAGTTGTGTCCCAAGGAAAATAATTTCTTCAAAAAATAATGAAGACTCTGGATTCTAGTAAAGTAAAAAACTTGGGATTTTTGTACACTTATTTCAAAGCCTCTGAATACACTGAATAAAAAAAGCTTTACATTTAATGCATCTTTTTAATTAGATCCATATTACCAAGAGAATAGAAGTAAAGTTTGATCTTCAGTAAATTCAGATAGACAAAAGTACTTACGGTAAGTATGTTTATACTTAACTGTAGAAATCAAGTCTTTAGTCCTACAGAAAGAGAAGAAATGATCAGAAGGGTTGAAGAGTTTGGCCACATTCTCAAACAGTGGCTGTATGTGATGCACAGTTTTTAGATTTAGTTCCAGGTACCTTTAGAGAAAAGAATTTCAAATACAGTTGAGGTTGTGGAATAACAGAATAACAGAGTTGGAAGGGACCTTGGAAGTCTTCTAGTCCAATCCCCATTCCTGTTTAGACAAATCGTTATCCAGTCTCTTCTTAAAAGCCTCCAGTGAATTTTGATCAAATCCAATAAGACTCTTGTCATTATCATATAAGGAGTTGTGATATCCTATCTTAACTTTGGTGGCTTCTTGGGAAGGAATCCAGTGATGGAATACTCACAACTTATGAAAGCAAGCAGGGTAATTGTTCTCACTGTTAGGAAATTTCTAATTCGAAGTTGCTTTTCTCCTTGATTAGTTTCCATCCATTGGTGGAAAGTAATCAAGGAGAGAAGCAACCCAGAACTAAGGAGAAATTCCCTAACAGTGAGAACAATTAAGCAGTGGAATGGCTTGCCTTCAGAAGTTGTGGGAACTCCATCACTGGATTCCTTGCCAAGAAGCTATCAAAATTATGATAGGATATCACAGTTCCTTATATCATAATAAAAAGAATCTTGCTGGATTCAATCAAAATTCAGATCAAAAGTCTAGCTAATTTTGCATTTTCTACTCACCAGGAACAGTCAGATCCCATTGGGAAATACAGAAGCAAGACAGAATTACAACAACCATTCCCATTTACATTTCTCTGCAACTATGATTGAGAATCATATGGCTTCTGATACTTGATGCTTGTTGACACTAAACTGCATTAGCCATTTGTTTTTTGCAATATATTTGGAGCGCTCCATTGTCTCTCTTTCTGCAGTCTCTCCATATAATTTGGTGTCATTAGTAAAATTGGCCCTCTCTATTGCTCACTTGTTATCCTAATACATTTAGGAGGAAATATAAATTCACTACTCCCAATAAAAAATCTTGTTGACATTCCTTTGCTAACAAAGCTGTCCACTGAACCCGACTGTCTGTTTTTTGCCAATGGTTTATCAATTCTTATTTTCTGAGGGTCTTTGAAGGCCACTGGAAGATCGTGCTACCAGTTTTCAGCAATAAAAAACTGGAAATTGGTGATAGCAAAAACACTTAGACTTATATACTGCTTTAGAGTGCTTTTACAGCCCTCTCTAAGCAGTTTACAATGTTAGCATATTGCCCCCAACAATTTGGGTCCTCATTTAACCAACCTCAGAAGGATGGAAGGCTGAGTCAACTTGGGCCTGGTGAGACCCAAACTGCCAAACTGCTGGCAGCTGGCAGTCAGCAGAAATAGCCTGCAGTACTGAATTCTAACCACTGCGCCACTGCAGCTCTTGAAAGTTACGTGCTTTCCTATCAAGGTTTAGCAGGAAACAATGGAAAATAGGTGCATTAAGCCTACAAAAGTGACTCCGTTTAATAAGAATAACTCAAAATCACATCTGTGAAAGATGAGGCTAACATCCTATTATTATGTCATTTCATCATTTGTGATTTTTTTTTTTTACTGTCTCCAACTAATATTAAAAGTGTCCCATACTGGCCTAAAAACATATTACCAAAGCTAAAGAGCTTTGGATCTGTCAGTGCCCATATGAAAGGCCTTTTGAGAAATCTAAGAAAAATGCTGTTAAATTCTGTTGTGAGGGGTCCTTGGTACTCTCTGAGCTTAGTTGTTTTCTTATCAGATGTTTCATTATCCAAACGAGGTAAGATCATCAGTGATACTGTTTTTCTGCAAATTCTGTGTTGTTGTTTTTTTAAAAATATTCTTGATACCTCATAGCTATTTGCATTTGACTCTGGTTGTTAATGGGCACCTATATTTACAGTGCCTGCCTCCAAGCCAAAATCATGGCACCAAGGTTCAGTGGGATATATTGAGACATTTAGAAAAGTAAGGATGGGGATATACATCAAGAGCTCCTGGAATCAAACCCTATTTCCAACCTTACATTTCTCCCAAACCCTGAAAAGTACAGGAATTAAAATAATATTTAATAAAGATAGATATCACACAAATTAATAATATTTGATGTTTGGTATAAGATTAATCTGATGGTAATTATTTGACTTGCCAAATCGGCAGTGCCAATTAAAATAAAATAAAAGCCATTAAACCCTTTTGCAATACTATTTTCTTTTTCTTTCTCTTTTCCCAAGTCCAGATTTTGTTTTAGGAATTCTTGGCATGAATGAGGCTCAGTAGTAAAGCTCTTTGTAAACTTGTGAGATACAAGCCAGCAACATATTCTTCACCTGAAAATTTTATCTATGTCCTTTGCCTTCCTTCTAAGAAATCTCCAACCATCCAGGCACCATTTCTACATGTTCCTTTTCCACATGGGCACCCTATTTCTAAGTAGGATTCTAACTTGAGATCAAAACTAATCCTGCAGCTGGCTCTCTCTTTAAGATCTATAAGAATTATTTACAGCAGTACTATTATGGTTGAAGGAGTGAATAAATTTGAAAAATAAAAGAATTTTGGCAGTTGAGGGCCACGACCTCCAAGCAAGGTGGTATGCCTTCCTATGGGACAAAAAAAACAAGACACATTCATACTTCCATAGACATTTGATAAGGGAATCATTACTGCAAACCTGGGAAAAGGTTAAAAAAACCATTATATGAAGATACCAAAATGGGTCTCACCAATGGAAGCAATATTACACCCAAATATGAGGGATATAAGGAAAATGGTCAGATATGAAGAATTATTAGATAATCAGGGGAATTTAAAAACTATTGATAAATTAAAAGAACAAGATATAATTATAGATTGGTGGTCATACTTACAAATTCAGACAAAATTTAGGAAAGACTTAGAAGAACAAGGGATAGAAAAGGACTTACAACAACTGGACCAAATTTTGACAGGCAAGGAGATAAAATTTATAACAAGAATGTATAACTATTTGTTGGAAGTGGAATTAGAAGAGGAAATAGTAAAGAGATCAATGATTGCCTGGGTAAAAAATGTAGGGCATAATATAAATTTAGAGGATTGGGAAAAAATGAGGTCGGATAACTGTAAATTGACATTTTCAACAGCATTTAAAGAAAATCAATATAAAATGTTTTGTAGATGGCACCTAGCCCCAGCAAGATTGGCCAAAATGTATCCAAACACCAAAGCAGAATGTTGGAAGTATAAATATAAAGAAGAAATGTTCTTCCATATGTGGTGGCAGTGTCCAGATGTTAAAAAATATTGGATGAGGTACAAAGATGGTTATTAGAAATTACAGATCACAAATTAGAACTCAAACCAGAAATATTCTTATTAGGAATAATTAAGGGAAAATTGAGCAAGGTCATCAGATACATCATTATACATATCATAACTGTGGCGAAAATAGCCTTCGTACAGGTATGGAAGAAGGAAAAGATACCACCTGAAGAAGACTTGACACAAAAAATAATGGATTGTGTGGAACTAGATACATTCACAATGGAATTAAGAGGCCAAGATGATTCAGACTATTACCTGGTTTAGGATAGGTGGTACAAATGGGTGGAGGATAGAAATAAGATTTGATGTTTATGTATAAAAGGAGATGTGTGTATTAACAACAACACAAACACTGTTAATGTGAATAGAGATTTGTATTTTTGTTTTTAAAAAATAAAATATTTTTTTTAAAAAAGAATTATTTACAACCATTTAAGATCTAAAAATCTGTCCCATGTTCAGTTTTTTTTTTTTTTTAACCTTTGCTAGCCTTTCCCTGTATAATCTGCAGCATTTGAGAGCTGCTGATTCTACCACCAGATCTCAAATGTTTTCAGCATAGGTTAGAAAAGTTTTGAATTTGGTTTACCTCCTCCACTCAACCCCTCAATGCTCACAATTCATCAGTTTGGTCTAATAAAGAAATGAGCAATGATATTTTTTTGCAAGTTAGAAACTTTCTAGGGAGTGCAAACACAAAAAAGCACCAAAAAAGGTTAGGGTGTTAGAGGCTAAAACATATGATGAACTATTGCAGGAATTAGATATGTCTAACAAAGAGAAGAACTAGGGGTGACATGATAGCAGTCTTCCAATATTTAAGGGCTATTATAGAGAAGAGGGGAGTCAATCAATTCTCCAAAGCACCCAAGGGCTAGACAAGTAATAACAGATAAAAACTTATCAAGGAGAGCTCCAACCTAGAACTAAGGAGAAATTTTCTGTCAACGAGAACAATTAACTGGTAGAATGACTTGCCTTCAGAAGTTCTGGGTGCTCCATCACTGGAGGATTTTCAGAAGAGATTGAAGAGCCATTTGTCCGGAATGGTATAGTGTCTCCTGCCTGAGCAGGGAGGTGGAATAGGATACCTCCATGTGCCCTTCCAACTCTGTTATTCTGTATTATGAAAGCATTTAAGATCTGCCAATATATTGGTACAAGCTCAGTGTTCACTCTTTTTATTTCAAGCTCTCTATGTCTGAATATAGGCAGTCCTGAGTTACAAAACCCTTCTGCTCTGACCCTTTATATGTTAGCCCATAAGTTGTATCATCATGTACATTGTGCCCATATGCCACTTAGCACCTGCACAAAAAGCCAGCTATTATTTTTCACCCTCATGGCTGCCCTATGGAAAAACAACAACATAAAATGTAGGAAGGAGTCTCTCAATAGTGAATAAAATACTTAAAAGCAAGGGATGCACAGGCCTCTAAAGAAAGGGAGAAAACAGTCTTTCTAATGGTGACTGGGAACCAAAGCTGAGTAAAATTTACCTCAGGATCATAAAAAAAACTGTGTAATTGATAGGAGTATGCACTATCCGGGAAGGTGGGAAGGAAGAAAATCACTCTTTTGAAGAGCTTCTAACTGTGCAGGTAATTTCTCTTCATAGGAGAAGACAAGAAAATATATCCCACAAGATTACTGAAGACATACAAGTTACAACTAATAATATATTTTTTTATTCATATTTTGACATGGCACGTGATGTGGGGAAGTGGGGACTCAGTGATTAGAATGCTGTGTCTGGACTGTTAAAGGTCTATAGCTCAGCAGTTCGAGACCTAAGTGGCCCAAGACGAAGTGAGTTCCTGTCACTTGTCCCAGTTCCTGCCAACCTAAAAGTTCAAAAGCATGCAAATGCAAGTAGATGAATAAGTACCACGTATAAGCATTCAGCATTCCGTGTTTCGCTTATGCTTTGTGCTGTAGTGTGATGTCATGCCCGCCACATGACTTCAGAAACATCTTCAGACAATGCTGGTTCTTTGGCTTAAGAAATGGAGATGAGCACTGCCCCCTAAAATTGGTTAAGACTAGCAAGGTTAAAACCAGCAGGGACACCTTTACCTTTTACCTTATGTGATATATTCTATAGGTTAATCAGTTTTCTGATTTTCTTGATAAGATTGAAAGCCCAATGCATTGATGAATGTAGAGCCTTTCCCCACAAGCATCCAATTAGTGGCCTTGGTATAGAGTTGGAACATACCAGTAGGCATGTTTCTGCTACCCCTTCACACCCTTATACCTCAAGGCCCACGTGAAAGATTTAAACAAGTACCGTTAATATATGAACTCACAATTAAAACCATAGCCAAAGATTCTTCTACATTAACACTGATCAAAATAATCTATTATTTTACTTCTTCATCATCAACAGTTCTTCTCATCCTCACTATTTTATTTCTTTCGCCTAACTGAACTATTGTGTTTTGTTTCCACTGGAAACAGAAACACAATAGTTTAATCCTTATTTCTCTCTGGATGAACATAAATCATATGTGTTCTCCATTTCTTTAACACAAATGCTGAAATTGTGTTAGGAGATAATATAATGCAGTTTACTGAGTCACAGGGTAAGAGTTCCAGAATTTAGTTTGCTGTAAGTTATTTCAGCAAATGCTCAATTTGACAGACCTCTTCAACTACTCCCTGCAAATGGTCAATATAGAGCGTCATAAATCTGCTCAACACAAATGTCTCCTTTTACAGTGAATATGAACGCATCAAAGGTCAAAGAAAAGTATGAAACATTTCCCCTTTGTTGTTTCTTAAAAGTAATCTACTTGCTCAGTATATAAAAGCTAATACTAACAAAGTCTGTATAAAATAATAAGTGTATGTAGGAGAGAAGGAGGGACCCTACTATTTAGAAACAATAGTTGCAAGCCAAGTATGCCCCCTTTTACTCTGTATTTTTCAGTTTAGCTTTAAAAGATTGGATTGTTTGAAAATCTGAAGCAATCAATATTCCAGCAGTGCAGACTTAGGTGCACTAAGAAGAGAATGCCATTGGCTATGTTACAGAGGTCACAAATAATTGGCTAGCCAAAAAAAAAAAAAAAAAAAAAAACATTGTCTGTAAACCATTTCCAAAAACAGACCCATTAAAAGTGAGTGTTGGAAAAAAGTGGGTGTTATATGGATCAGCAGGCTGAGGAGGGGATAGTAGAGTGCTATTTTCAGTTGTAATTGCTGTTTTATTCTCCTCTTCCTCCTCCTTCAGTCCAAAAATACAGTATCCAGGGGTGGGATTCTACCAGCTCGCACCTATTCACTAGAACCGGTTGTTAACATTCTAAGCAGTTCGGAAAACCGGTTGTTAGAAGAAATTACTGGCCTAATCCTGTAAGGAAGGCAGGAAGGAAACATTCTGGTGTTGCTTACAGAACCTGCCTCTCCATTAACCCTTATTACATTCTTGGCAGGACTAGACTTCCTGTCTCAGGAACTTCTCTGGAGTTTTTTTCCCCTCCTTTGCCAGTACTTTGCTTGTGTGGAGTGACCATTCAAAGTTACAATGGCACTGATAAAAGTGACTTATGACCATTTTTCACACTTACGATTGTTGCAGCATCCCCACAGTCATGAGAGGCCAGGCGAAGAGATGCGTGCCTTGATGTGAGTGATATTGAGTTGGCCACGCCCAGCCAATAACATGACCCCCAAGCAATGCCCACCAACTTAGCCATGCCCACAGAACCGGTTGTTAAAAATTTTGAATCCCACCCCTGACAGTATCTATATTGTTTCATAATCTGGGCTCATTTATTTTAGGCCTCTATGATCCTACCCAGATATATTGTATCTTGTAAAACTGGTGTAAAGTATGTGACGCATGGATGAAAATGGCCATGCACTAATGCAATGCAAAAAGTTCAACCATTGCATGTTCTTTTTCTTTGCTATTGGTGCTGGATGTTCATTTTTCTGTTTTCTGTTTTGTATTTTATTTTTGTTGACAACAAAAATAAATATGTTAAAAAAAAGTTCAATCCTTGCATTATATTCTTCTCCTGTACTGTTTTTGTTTAAGAGAACATGTCTGCTGTACTAATCTTTTTTTTACAAAAAGTTTTGTATAACAGTTTTGGCATTATGGCACAACTTCAAAGTTAATCATTAAGATAACTTGAAGAGGAAAAAGCACATTTTACATATTTTAATATCTAAACATATTTTTGTTGTATAGAAAGGAGGTTTCTTCTGAGGATAAATTTATAAAATAATGAACATCTATATTTATGGACTTGTATGGGTCCTGTTGTCCTTTGTTATAAAATATATTTGAATCATGAGGAGCAGTTTTATGGTTCCCTGCACAATTGTACTATCTAGATCAGGGGTGTCAAACTCAATGCCCATGGGCTGGATATAGCCTGTGGGGTGCTTAAATCAGGCCCACAAGCCTGTCCTGGAAACAGCAAAGGACTGGCCTGTGGTGCCTCTGCCAGAGAAAATGGAACCCTCCATTTTCTCTGGCAAAGGGTTGCAGGAGGCCATCACAGCCAGAAATGGAGCTTGGGAGCCCATTTTCACTGGCAGAGTGCTCAGGCCGCCACAGGCACCCCCAACATGAGTGATGTCAAGCTGGTACACCCATCCTGGCCACGCCTACCTTGGCCCCAAGGTCAAACACAACTCTGATGTGGCCCTCAATGAAATCGAGTTTGACACCCCTGATCTATTTAATGGGCTATTTAATGCTCATCAATTTCCTTTTTTGAAAAATTATAGACCCACCCCTAGGGGGAAGGATCTAAATCACAGTAACTATGTGAATGGTGGTTTCACAAAGCTATTGTGAAAATATAGGGCACAAATTCACTAATCTTTTCCATAAGTCAGGTCATGAACCACAACTCATTAAAAAAACTATTTGAAATGACTGTCTTCAGATATTGTGTTTGGGGTGATCAATGGTGGCAGCATGATAATACACTATTATTTATTTAAGGATATAACTGTTAATAATTGAATCTAATCATTCTCTACTTATCTTTTATCACATTATGGAATCTTATAAATGAGAAAAAGGGCTTCCTCCCTCCCTCCCTAGCTTCCAATCTGCTTAAAGAAGGCATCTACTTCTAATAGAAAATGGTTAAACTGTCTAACAAAGAATATTATTTTGGGTTTCAGTTTCTATTTGTTACACATGCTCAGCCTACAGCTCCTAAGTTCTCAGTGAAAATTAAGAAATTATGTTGAATATCACTCTTTTAGTCAAAATTTCAAGCTTGTTCATGTTTTCTGTAGAATATTTCTGTATTAATAATATCAAAATTTATCTAATAATTTCCTTCAGAACCATAAAAATCTCCATTCAATGCTATTAAAAATCTCTGTAGTAGATCAGCATTATTTTCTGGTTTGTTCTGATCACTATATTTTATTTAGCATTTACCTTTCAGAACAGTGTTTTACTTCCCCTAGCATTGAATGTTTCCATTTTCATTAAGTAAAGATAAAGAAAGGGTTAAATCAAGTATATCTTATTTTTTCCAATTACAACTTGTTTTTTTTTAACCTCTTATGAGATTGATTTAATTCCAAAGACAACTCTGAAACCTCTAGGCACATGTTTTTATGCTACATGGCCAGGGGGGTTACACTTTCAAAGTTATTTCTATTTTTTAATATTTTTATCTTTTAATTGCCAAAAACACTGCTAGGGTTCTGACAGTCTCTTAGGGGGAGGACAAAAAATGAGGCATTCTGCAGATGGTTGACAATAGCATTATCTACTACTGAGCTGTTAATGCTGAAGCAAGATTTTGAGATTTCCAACCTTCTACTTTATGTGTTGATAAAATGCTATAGCATTCTGTATGTTTCCTTAATATGGACATTTTGAGTATTTTGAATTTTACTGCAAAATTCTGAAAAGTGTTAATTGTTATGTAGGAAAGCATTCTGGATATTTTTGTACTGACATTTGAACTGCAGAGGTTCTTATAAAAATTAATATAATGGTTCATGCTCAAAAGGTTTTTTTTCCTCACTTTGCCATCATGATAAATGACTTTTTAAATCAGGCCTTCTTGGGGACATTAGTTGTGTAATATAATATGCAATGACTTATAAGATTATTGAACTTCAAATACTTTTGGAGTGTGCAATATTGAAGTTAGAACTACACAACTCGATCAGGGCAAAGTAATAGACGCAATCTACATCTACGTAAAGCCTTTGATTCAGTGGTACATGACAAACTACTCCTAAAACTAAAACCTTATGGTATCCCTGGACACCTGCATAACTGGATAGAAGCATTCCTGTCAAACAGACAACAAATGGTCGAAATTGGGAGTGTCCTATCAAATTCTGTACCTGTCAACAGTGGTGTCCCCAAAGGCAGTGTTCTAGGACCAACTCTGTTCATACTCTACACAAATGACCTCTGTGATCATATCAAGAGCAACTGCACTCTCTTCACTGATGATGTAAAGCTATTCAACACCACAGACTATACTGCTACCCTTCAAAAAGACCTCGACTATGTATCAGAATGGTCAAACAAATGGCAACTTCAAATCTCAACAAATAAATGCGCTGTCCAACATATTGGCAAAAAATTCAGAAAATAAAATACAGGCTGACTAGTCAAGACCTTGTTGATGATCCAAACTTTGTCAAGGATCTTGGAATACTCATGCCTAATGATCTAAGTGCTAGACCCCACTGTAACTACATAGCCAAAAAGGCATTAAGAGTTGTTAACCTAATCTTACGTAGCTTTTTCTCTGGTAATATTACACTACTAACTAGAGCATACAAAACATTTGCTAGACCAATACTCGAATACAGCTCATCAGTCTGGAACCCACATTATGTATCTGATATTAACACAGTTGAGAAAGTCCAGAAATATTTCACAAGAAGAGTTGTCCACTCCTCTACTTGTTGCAGAATACCTTATGCCACCAGACTCGAAATTCTAAACCTAGAATACCTAGAACTACGCCACCTTCGGTCCGATCTAAGTATAGTATATAAAATCATACATTGCAATGTCCTACCTATCAATGAATACTTCAGCTTCAACCATAACAATACAAGAGCAAACAATAGATACAAACTCAAGGTTAATCGCACCAAATTTGATTGCAGGAAATACGACTTCAGCAACAGAGTGGTCAATGTCTGGAATACTGTCTACCTGACTTTGTGGTTTCTTCCCAAACCCCAAAAACTTTAACCTTAGACTTTCTACTGTTGACCTCACCCCTTTCCTAAGTGGTCTGTAGGGGGCGTGCATAACCAACCAACGTGCCTACTGTCCCTGTCCTATGGTTTTTTTCTTATATGTATCCATGTATTCATAACTATGTTTTTAATTATACCTATTGTCTTGTAAGCAATTGACAAACCAAATAAAATAAATAAATTATAGGGAGTCTACCATCTCAATAGCTAACTTCCACTGTTCAGCTACTCTGGGGATCTGTAATTTGCTTTCCTGTAATTTAAATCATTATTCTAAGTCCTGCAGACTAGGATATTAGATATATCATGGCTTTCTTCTGAAGGAATGCCTATTTGGGTAGATGATCACAACATATCTCAATTTTCTTCAAAGCTAGACATACACATACTCCGTATAATATCCTTAGCTATCACAGTCTCAATTATTATGTGGATTTTTCAGGTCAAATCATTCATGTTCCTTTCCTCTTAACTTCTTCCGTTTGCTAAATCATTCTTAATATGTGAATCTGGAATTGGCACAAATCTAACCTTGCCTCTTATGGCTTATGATCCTATGATTCTAAGTCAGTTGCTAATATGTTATATAAATAGGGCACAACGCCTAAGTTTACCAAAATCAATAGCAGTTATTTTTAAAATGTGTATAATGTATACAGTGTATGTGTATAATACATTACATTTGCTATGCTTTCATTTATTTTATCTTATGGTGGAGATATTGGGATCACAGAGAACATTATTTATAATTTACTACCTGCTGAAGAGCATGAAAAATGCTATTTGGGCCAAAAAGACCACCAAAACATAACCATATAACACAGTGAGAGGAGAAGAATTTGGTTATCACATTTTAGAATAAAAAGGAAATAAAAATTCCAAAGGATAAGGATGGAGAATTTGGATTAAAAGAAAGAATCTGCTCAGTGCTTTGCAAAAATCATTATAGTATCCTTTAAAATACATGCTGTTCAGTTTCATTTACTTTATCCATCACAGAAGATGTCAATCAATTCTCCAAGTGTGCATTAAAATCTTAGCTATGCCTCTTTCCAAAAGCAATAATACAAATGAGAAACTTTATTTTTCCCTTTTTAATGGACCCCTTAGGAGCTCTTGTTACTTAGATTCCATGAATTTTTGTCTAATTTAATGAACTGTTGTAAGTTAAGAAAGAAGCAAGTAATTGAAAATGTCAGGAAAGACATACAGAGAGCTTCAGTGCTGTGCCCAGTAACTTATTTTTGAGGTAATGGGACTGAGTTCTGAATGTCTTAATCTAAACCTTAATATATACATGTTCCATTCTTTTGCCCATCAATTTTTCCATGACAACTATTATAAGTGTACTCTTTTCAGGATAGGTGTAGCTTTGAGTAACGAACTGGATATAAGCAGTTGCTTTATATTGCTCAATCATGAAGGGAATACATAGCTTAGCTTCTTGTTAGCTGCAGCTGAATTGCCTTAATGGGCTCTTGGTCTGTTAATTGTACTTGGCCCACTTGGAAACTGGACTCTATCCAAATCCCTGATTCATTCACAGAGGATTCATAAGTAGATACTTTCATTTTATGCTTAACAAGAAAAAAAAGTTTAACTTTCCCATCTCTAAACATGTTTAACTTTCCCATCTCCCAATTCATCTTCTCTTTTTGGGGAGTTTTCCACTTCTCCAACTTCTCCCGGGTTTGGTGAAATTACTGCAACACAGACATCATTATTCTAAAATTCCAGTCCATGTCTGTGGAGATTCTTAGTCATCCAGGTCATGGTTGTCCCAAAGGTGCTTTTACAAAAGGCAACTGGACTTTGTTTTTCCTTGACGATGTTTCGCTTCTCATCCAAGAAGCAATATCCAGTCAATATCTGAAATAAAACCACCTCAAATAGTGTTAGTGATCTACCATTCTTAGCTTATCCCAAATACCAACGTTGTCCTGGCTGCCTTGAGATTAAGCAAGCCATTGGCCACCTATGCCAGGGGTGTCAAACTCAATTACATTGAGGGCTGCATCAGTATTAAGGTTTCCCTCAAAGGGCCAGTTGCATGTAAGACTATGACAACTCATAGCAGCTAGGTGGATGTGGTTGGGTAGGCATGGCTGAGCCATCACAGCTGGGTTGCCATGACTAGGTGGGCGTGACTGGGTGGGTGTGGCCAGCTTGATAGTTGTACTTGGAAAGAAGGCAGAGAATCACACTGCCTTAGGTAGCTGTTTCTGTCTTTTGCTTCAGTGCTATAAATATCTTCCTAATGCTGCAATAGTGACATCTACTTGGAACATCACAATAACATCACTTTCTTGGTATGGGAATATCTGTGAGGGCATAAATAGTTGTTATGACTTCTCCTGTCTATCTTCAGCTCAACCTGCCTAACTCAATAAATGGGCTGCAACTGCCAATCTATAGAACTCAAATATAGATATACCTATTCAGGTCCAAACTTTTTACTGAATTAGTCCCTAACTCTTATATGTAGAATTAAGGATTGGACTATTAGCGTCAAGTTATTATTTTCCAAGGGCTGAAAAGGCCACGCTTTGGTGTATCATGTCAACATTTGCAATCAAATATGTGATGCAATTCATTAGCTGATTTTATAAGAGGTAGAATCAGCCATAAAAAGAAAACCTCACTGAATAATTGATTCAAATATGTGGAGGAGTCAGAAATATCCCACTTTTGATCTACCATTCTACCATTCAAGCCTAATTAGAAATACTCACTTGAAAGCTTTTCCTTATTTATAATAATTAGAATTAGAAACATTCTAACTCAAGCTTCTCTGGCGGTCGAGCCTATTAAAATATCACTTACTCAATAGGTTGTCCTCCTGAAAGTGCAAAATACCTCATTCCATAATTCAGTGCTATAGCATAGTCTGTGCAACATACAGGTAATGCTCGGCTTACAACCACAACTGAGCCTAAAATTCCTGCTGTTAAGCGAAACATTTATTAAGAGAATTTTGCACCATTTTACCACCTTTCTTGCCACAGTTGCTAAGTGAATCTCTGCAGTTTTAAGTTAATAACAGTTGTTAAGTGAATGTGGCTTTCCCATTGGCTTTGACTTGTCATAAGGATGCAAAAGGTGATCACATGACCACAGGATACCACAATGGTTGTAAATATGAAACAGTTGCCAAGCATCTTAATTTTGATCAGGTAACCATGGGGATGCTGCAATGGTTGTAAGTGTGAAAAATGGTCATAAGTCACTTTTTTCAGTGCCATTGTAATTTCGAATGGTCACCAAATGAACTGTGGTAAGTTGAGGACTACCTGTATAATCAAAGGTCAGAGAAATGTTTGTTCCCCAAATCTGACTACCAACTAAATATTATTTGAAGCCAATTTGGGAACATAACATACATTGCTGTTCTGTTCCACCTGTATCCACAGATGAAAATCTCAAGTTACAGAGTTCAAATACTTTACGCAAACAAAACCAGAGACAGAAGATTCAATTGCTCTGTTTTCACAGTCCTTTGGCAATCCTCCTAGAATCTGTCTGGCAATTCTGTATAGTTCATAAATCACAACACTGTAGTCAGACGCACTTCTTTCCAGCAAAGATTACGAACTCGTACGCTCCCTTATATCCTCTGAGAGAGGGTGTGTCAGTCTCATTAATTAATCCTTTGCTGGATGTCTCTTTTCTAATTGAGATTGACGTCTCAATCTTCTCCTAGTCCTGGCATCCACCCAGCATCCGGCAGTTTCATCACCGCTTGAAGCCTCTGACGCACTTTCCTGATTAACAGTTAACACCTAAAGTGCAATCAGGGAAGTAGATTCAGGGGAGGGAGTGGACTCTGAAACCTCCAATAAATCAGGCTCATATCTCAGATCCAACTCCTCTCCCTCTACTTGAGTCACTCTAAGTCACTTAATAATGCAGGCTCGAATCTCAGTGCCAGATCTTCTTCATCGCTCGAACCCACATCTGCTGACTGATCAGGTTCAAATCTCGGAGTCACAACACATTGCTATATCTATTGCTTCGGGATGCAAAATTTACTTAATTATAAGGGCTGACACATCTGCCTAATGTACTGTTTTATAAATAGAACAGAACAGAATAGAATAGAATAGAATAGAATAGAATAGAATAGAATAGAATAGAATAGAATAGAATAGAATAGAATAACAGAGTTGGAAGGGACCTTGGAGGTCTTCTAGTCCAACTCCCTGCCTAGGCAGGAAACCCTACACCACTTCAGACAAATGGTTGTCCAACATCTTCTTAAAAACTTCCAGTGTTGGAGCATTCACAACTTCTGGAGGCAAGTTGTTCCACTGATTCATTGTTTTAATTTTCAGGAAATTTCTCCTTAGTTCTAAGTTGCTCCTCTTCTTGATTAGTTTCCATCCATTGCTTCTTGTCCTGCCCTCGGGTGCTTTGGAGAATAGCTTGACTCCCTGAGCCCACTGTGTAACTAAAACAATATATTCTATTGCGGAGGTTGTACATAGTATATAGAATGTGAATTCTTTATTTCTGCTACTATTACTTGAATTGCAGAGAATGAACTATTTGAGATCTCGGAAAGTACCCAGTGTTACAATTGGATTTGTAGTAAGGGGAAGGGGAAATGATTGTGCCAATTTCTCATAAGACACAATAGTTATTCCTGCCACAGCTTTGTAGAAATGGCACTTGAAAGCTACTCACTTTCTCAAAGGCACTTGCACAAAGCCACTGAGGGAGTCCATAGCTTATTGGGAATTTGGAGCTGGTTTCCCTGAGCCCATAAGCTCATGTGCTGGACTCACTAGGGAATCTCATGCCAATAGTTTATCTCCTGAGTTTCTTACCCTTAGCTCGAAGATCGAAAATCATTAAAAAAAATTGTTAAATCCTCAGGAGACATGTGATAAAGATTTAAATGAGGCATTGCTGAAAAATGCTTTCAATCTGACACGTTTAGCAGATTAAAGTATTATATGGATTATGGCTATAATCTTGTTGCAATTATGTGTTGTCATCGAATTTAGCAAGATCCCCTACCTGAAAACTCGAGAAAATGAGTTGAAGCCAAGTGGGCAACTTAATACATAGACATTTCTCTTTTCGTATTGTAGATACAAAATATGGGCACAGAATAACCATTAAACTCTTCAGACAAGTAGCCTGGCTAGACAGGGGAGTAAAATCATCCTAGGACCCTATCGGATCCATGCCTATTTAGTTGGACACATGAGCATATCTGTGTTTAACATTTTTGCTGTTTAAGCTTCTGTATTTTTTTCTTTTTTACTTCTATCTTTCAGTGGAATATATCAGTTTGACCAGATGGTAGGCCTTAGCTGAGCATGTTTGACCTTGAAAAGTTGAATAGGTTAGATTGTTAATAGGAAGCTAACAGAAAATCGAAGGCTATAAGCCAAACTGGATTTTTTTAAAAGATGCACAACTTTTCTGAGCGAAGAAAGTCATTTCAGACTAAAGTCATCAAGAAAAAGATACCACTTTTGTTCACCAGCATCAGATTTGGCAGCTGGGGAACTCCAGGGACTAGAAAATAAAAGACTTTTGGTTTATCCCTATTTTAAACCAAGATGCTATGATGATGCGTGCAATGGAAACAATGTTACATGCAACTGTAATATATAGGTTGCGTTGAAATAATACAAATTCTGAAATCCTGACCTTCTTCCCCATCGGATTAGCTTCTGAGTCTTGCAGCATTCACTGAGCTTGAGAAACAGTTCCAGAGATACCTTGTGCACTTCGTTGGTAAGTGCAATTTGCTGAAACGGTCATAGATCAAATAATCTTACAGAAGTAGACCTTGCTCCTTTCCTACAATATTAAGTAATTATTTCCTTGTGGCCCTACTTTCTTTCTAACAAAAAAAGTGTTTTCTATTTGTCCCCAATCTTATTGACACGTCATATACATTTACTTACATTATCATAGAGCTTTTGTCGTATATTGTGCTATAACCAACTACAAACTGTTATTTATATACCCAAAGAAGTCCCCAATGTCTTAAACCCTCACTAACTAATCTGATATAGAGGTGAAGGGCATAACCTTCTTGTTTAAAAATCAATATTGCTTCCCAGTGCTGTTAAACAACTCTGTCTCAAGTTATAATATCTAGTATATTACCCTGCTGTCACAGCCTACCCTTTAAATCTCCATGGCCTCAAATTTACTAGCTAACAAAAGTGGGTAAAATGCTGTGTCAGTAATAAAAGTGATCTTCTGCAGCTTAAATTATGAAATTGTGGCTGCAGGATGGACAGGGTTTTCTTGATTCTGCTCTACAATTGTTTTGCTTGGGTCTCCTATTCTGCGTCTCTTCTTTAGATAGAAAGTATCTATAGTTGGCAATGGAAAAACCTGTTTGCTCTCCTATTTATTACAGCCATAACCTACTCTTCCCCTAAAGCTTTTAAGCAGTGTATAACCCAACGTTTTCACTCCAGGCACAAATAACTAGGCTTAAATTATCCTATTTCGGGCACATTATGTGAACACTTAGCTCTCTGGAAGAAGCTGTAATGCTGAGAAAGGTGGAAGGAAGGAGAATGGACTCAGTTACAGTAGCAGTGAGTACAAAATTGAGAGACCTGAAAGAACAGGTTAGGGATAGATTATCATGGAGAAACTGTATCTCTGTGGTTGCTGGGATTCCAAAATGACTTGATAGCACATAATCAATCAATCACAATTTCTTATCCACTTTACTTTGATAAAAACTCTGTGAAGAAGACTCTTGGTTTGTGAAAGAGATAACATGCAGGATGTATGTAGAGACATTACACCTTTATTTTATTTTTGCAGTTCTGATAGTCTGAATCAGTTTCCCTCTTCCCTTCCACCCCATACACACTAAAAAAGCTTCTGTAAACCATCTGTTAGAATAAAAGTAGGTATACATCCTAACATTTTCCCCATTCAGTGATTCTGAGTACCATCATACTTCTAATCTATTAGATTAGGGTTTTCTAAATTGGTAGGCATGTCTCTCTGGGAGAAGGGTGTGAACAAATTCTGGGTGTATGAGCCTACAAAGGATTTTTTTTTTGTTTTAGAAAACATCTCACAGATAAAAGCAGTAATTTCTAAATAAAGATCTAATCGTTTGAGCAGATCAGTGGAGTGGTGGGCTGCTGAAAAAGAAGGAAACACAGTAGATTGGTGATAGAAAAGTGACATGTGGACATCTGATGAGAAGATCAGTAGCAGATTACTGTGTGAGTAAAAATACATAACATCCTTTTACACACACACAATGGTGGACAGATAAAAGAGACATCTGGGTAAGGAGATATAAGAGTTAAAAACAAAACAAAACAAAGTAGGGCCAGGATGCCAAAGAGTTTAAAATCCCTGCTTTAGGATGAAAAGATGCTGGCTTGTAATTTCAAATATTTCTTCATAGCTCATGATGCTAAGAGTTTGTTCAACTGAAATATTTTCTGTAAAATCATACAAGTCTTAAAAATGACTGACTCCTAAGTATGTATTTTCTTGGCTATGCTACAGAATTGGTTTCCTATTGCTTTCTTGGATTTTTTTTAAACTTTCCAGACTAGTAATCACTCCTGAATTTTCTTAATGGTCCCCATACAAGTACAAACTGGGTCTTTCACTGCTTTTCAAGTTGGCTAGGTGCTTTTTAGTGTGCATTATCTGCATTAAATCATATGACTGCCTCATTTTGGTTATTAAAAAGCTTGATAATGGCAAAAAAGTCCTAACTCACTATGATACCCATTTAATTGATCTTTAACTTATGATCCAACTCTAGTTCTGTTTTTATGTATAATCTGAGTTCATCTTCCTGTCCTATCATTCAATCCCTGTGCCTCAGCCAAACACACAAACACGCACACACACGCACACACACACATGCACACACACACCACAGCCCATTTTGAGTACACAGTGGAAAAAAGTGTCTTGATAATAATGTCCCTTTGATGCTTCATTCCTTCCTTCTTTTTTCTTTGCTGTTTGCTTTGCTGCTCTAGATGCCATTGCATAACCACCCAAAGAATAAGATAAATAGAACAGAAAAAGCCAATGCAGTCTTAGACTAAATCAACAGAGGGATAGTATTAAAGTCATGTAAAGTTTTAGCATTGCTCTGGTAAGACCACATTTGAAATGCTGCATCCAGTTTCGGTCAACACAATACAACAAAGATTTTGAGACCCTAGAAAGGGTGCAGTGAAGAGTGACAAAAATGGTTAAGGGACTAGAGGCTAAAACAGAACAGTTGCAGGAACTGGTTATGTCTAGTCTAATGAAGAGAAAGACTGGGTGATGCGATAACACTCTTCCAATATTTGAGGGGCTGTCACAAAGAAGAGAGGATCAACCTATTCTCCAAAACACCTCAGGGGAGGACAAGAAGCTTATCAAAAGAGATATAACATGGAACTAAGGAGAAATTTCCTGACAATGAAAACAATGGTTCAAATTGCTTGCCTCCAGAAATAGTGGGCGCTCCCTCATTAGAGATTTTCAAGAAGTGATTGGATAGCTATTTGTCCAGAATGATGGTTTAGGATCTCTTGCTTAAGTGGGGTGGCGAGGGGTTGGAATACAGAGGTGGTATTCAGCAGGTTCTGACCAGTTCTGGAGAACCGGTAGTGGAAATTTTGAACCGGCAAATACCACCTCTGCTGGAGATTTTACAGTATCCTTCCCCTGCCATGCCCACCAAGCCATGCCCACCTAACCGGTAGTAAAAAAATTTGAATCCCACCACTGTTGGAGTAGAAGATTTCCAAGGTCTATTCCAACTCTGTTATTCTGCATTCTATTCTACATTCTAATATTATTTGGGGTGTTGGTAATTATAAAGCTTATTTGTCATATTTGTTAAAGCTGTATGTTCTCTGGCTAGAAATATTCCACAGCTTCTTTGGTTCACGATCTGTCTTCTGGACAAGATAGGCATACAATGATGTATGTCTTCTGAATGTTTGCACATTACATTTACATTTTGTATGAATTTCATTCAGATAACTGGAATTTAATCTTGCTCTCGCTGTTATCATCACCTGAAAACTGACAAGAGCTCAATTATTTAAATATTGAACGAACCAACATTCATAATAGTGGACGTGTGTTCTTGCTTCTTTTTCTTTCTTCTCAATCCAGCTGAGACATGTATCTTTGGCTGTATTGGCACTCACCCTGCTTGACATCTTTAGCCCTCAAGGATGCTCCAAGCCCCAGATGCTTCACAGAAACATGTTGCGCTGTGCAATCATCTGGGACCTCAGAATATTTGGAAACTCAGCTTATAGCCAGCTTCCATTCATTAAGCATTAATATTGTGTAGTAACAAGGATATCCTAAAAGTTTTTGCTTCAGGGAAGCAAGGCAGGACAAAAAAAAATGTTCTTCTTAATGTGACTGAAACTGGAAACAGATGGAAACTGGTCTTTATAAGAAAAGGCCAGCTGAATTTGCAGTTATATATACTTTTCACTGCATTCGGTTTTTAAACTAGCAGATCGAGACAAACTTGTTCCATGACAAACACCCTCAAAAGCCAAAGGGACACTCCGGGGAGAGGAAAAAGTGACTGATTGAGTGTTAATTAACCTCCACTTTGTTTTCTTTCTTTTTCCGGAGCTCCTCTTGAATTGAGAGGGAAGGTCCAACTGTCAACCCTAAAGCAAACCTGGCTGAGGCCATTTTTATGGCTTCAAGGTTACCATAAGAGAGGGAAGGGGTAAAAATAGTTATCTGGGGTTTTGTAGTCAAAACAAAAAGTTTTCCAGTGGGAACCAAGGATATTTTAACAGGTGGTGGGGAAGAGAAGGAGTGAGTAACCAAGCAACCTGCTGGCACCTCCATTCGACAATGTGACTGATGCCCGGGGAGGGGTAAAGGAGGAACTTTCAATTTTAGTTGGGTGAAAACTGTGGGAAATTTCAGTCGGTTTTCCCCAGTTGTGCCAATATGATGTATCCAATAAATTGTTCTTTGAGGACTCTACCTGACTTGGAGATCTGCTTTCAATGGGTGCATTACTTGGAACTCTGACAGCATTGCTTTTAAAAACACTGTGCATCTTTCCTTTTCTTTAGTCCCATTCCTACAATTCAAGGCTTATAAGCAATCAGGAATAACGTGTTCCATGATGTTTATCATATAATTATCACATTATTATTTTTGCATCTTTTTCCTTGTGCATGGGGTTCAGAACTGTGTGCACTAAGATTTTTGAAAACGAAAACTACCTTATTGGTAATGCCGCAAAGTAGGTTCAAGTAAGAGATAGCTCCTCAAATTACCCTTGGGAAAGCTCGTTCCAGACCAGTTTCTCTCAAAATGGTGCCCTTCTGGTGTGATGAAATGCCATTTCCCAGTCATCGTGCCCAAAATCTAGAAGGCACCAGGGGGAGAAAGCTGTATTACAAGCAGAGTATCCCAAATTTGATTTCCTGAAATGAAAAATGTCAGTTTTCCTGAATCAGGAAACTAGTCAGGAAACTAGTCAGTTCATGTCCCAGGAGCGCTAATGAAAAAGAAAAACGTGTACCAAAACATCTCAGGCCAATTTTTTAAAAAATGTATAGGCATTTGATATTATTCCATCTCTCTTTTTTGTCCATCTAGATTAGCAGAACATATTGGCTTTCAGTTGCTTTAGTACATCATTTTGGTGCATCATTTGCAATGCTGCACCATTTGGTTTGAATATTTATAATAATGACCTTACAGGTGAAACTCGAAAAATTAGAATATTGTGCAAAAGTTCATTTAGTTCAGTAATGCAACTTAAAAGGTGAACCTAATATATGAGATAGACTCATTACATGCAAAGCAAGATAGTTTGAGCCATGATGTGGCATAATTGAGATGATTATGGCTTATAGCTCATGAAAACCCCAAATCCACAATCTCAGAAAATTAGAATATTGTGAAAAGGTTCAATATTCTAGGCTCAAAGTGTCAGCTAATCAAGCCATAACACCTGCAAAGGGTTCCTGAGTCTTTAAATGGTCTCTCAGTCTGGTTCAGTAGGAATCACAATCATGGGAAAGACTGCTGACCTGACAGTTGTGCAGAAAACCATCATTGACACCCTCCATAAGGAGGGAAAGCCTCAAAAGGTAATTGCAAAAGAAGTTGGATGTTCTCAAAGTGCTGTATCAAAGCACATTAATAGAAAGTTATGTGGAAGGGAAAAGTGTGGAAGAAAAAGGTGCACAAGCAGCAGGGATGACCGTAGCCTGGAGTGGATTGTCAGGAAAAGGCCATTCAAAAGTGTTGGGGACTTTCACAAGGGGTGGACTGAGGCTGGAGTCAGTGCATCAAGAGCCACCACACACAGACGGATCCTGGGCATGGGCTTCAAATGTCGTATTCCTCTTGTCAAGCTGCTTCTGAACAACAAACAACATCAGAAGCGTCTTACCTGGGCTAAAGAAAAACAGACTGGTCTGTTGCTCAGTGGTCCAAAGTCCTCTTTTCTGATGAGAGCAACTTTTGCATCTCATTTGGAAACCAAGGACCCAGAGTCCGGAGGAAGAATGGAGAGGCACACACTGCAAGATGCTTGAAGTCCAGTGTGAAGTTTCCACAGTCTGTGTTGATTTGGGGAGCCATGTCATCTGCTGGTGTTGATCCACTGTGCTTCATTAAGTCCAGGGTCAATGCAGCCATCTTCCAGGAGATTTGGAGCACTTCATGCTTCCTTCCACAGACGAGCTTTATGGAAATGCTGACTTCATTTTCCAGCAGGACTTGGCACCTGACCACATTGCCAAAAACACCAAAACCTGGTTCAATGACCATGGAATTACTGTGCTTGATTGGCCAGCAAACTCTCCTGACCTGAATCCCATAGAGAATCTATGAGGCATTGCCAAGAGAAAGATGAGATACATGAGACCAAACAATGCAGAAGAGCTGAAGGCCGCTATTGAAGCATCCTGGTCTTCCATAACACCACAGCAGTGCCACAGGCTGATAGCTTCCATGCCACGCTGCATTGAGGCAGTAATTGCTGCAAAAGGGGCCCAAACCAAGTAATGAGTACATATGTATACTTATACTTTTCAGAGGTCCGATATTGTTCTATGTACAATCCTTGTTTTATTGATTGCATGTAATATTCTAATTTTCTGAGATTGTGGATTTCATGAGCTGTAAGCCATAATCATCGCAATTATGCCAAATCACAGCTTGAACTATCTTGCTTTGCATGTAATGAGTCTATCTCCTGTGTTAGTTTCACCTTTTAAGTTGCATTACTGAAATAAATGAACTTTTGCATGATATTCTAATTTTTTGAGTTTTACCTGTATACCTGCTTGTTCTTGTCTGCATGTTGTACTTGTTTTTCTGAATGGAATTATCATTTTATGAAAGATACATTTTATGTTTCTCAAGTGAATTATTTTTATCATAGCTAGATAAACTTTTGTCATGTTTGTGGAAGAACATGCCTCTTTTTGAATTTTATAGGATGCCTTGGTTTATTTTGGTTCTTGCCCATAGAATATACTTCATCTCACTGCTGTCTTCTGACAAAGATTGGGTACATTATTGGCTGAGCAATTCAAAGGCATGGCTGCCTGATGTCATGCTCTTTTTCAACATTTCATAATCAATGATATACAGTGAGGAAAGTATTGGTTGCACCAAGTCTGGAAACCATAGAAATTTACTAGGTCAGTGTTTCTCAACCTTGCCCACTTTAAGATGGATGGACGTCAACTCCCAGAATCCTTCAGCCAGCATGGTGATTTTAGTCATTCAGTCCAATCTCCTCATAAATTCTATTCTTGGGAATAAAATGGAATTCCTCATGGAAGCTACTATGAAATCTTAGAGGAAAAAGCAGCTTGTAAATCCAACATATAAATTAATAAATAAAACTGTATATCTTATTTCATCCATCAATGTCCCAATTAAATGTAAATTAACAAGTATTGTCTTGTTAAATGAAGCACCTATAAATCTTAGTCATAATCCAACTAGGGTCACAGAAAAAATATACAACAAAAGAAAACATACATTTTACCATAACATTGTTAAAATAATGTTTATATTTATGAGAAAGAAAATTTCATTTCACAAGGGCCATAAAAGACTTTAAAAGGGCTATTTACTAAAAGTGAATATGATTTACCAAGGTAGATTGAAAGTTAGTTTTTAAAAATCCCAAAACTAAATTATGTATTGCTTCCTGGTGTGGCAAGGATAAATACTGTGGTTAGGTAAAGTAACCCTAATTTAATAAAATGAAGTCCATATTTCCATATTTGTACATTATAAGAAAATCTCCGCACAAAGACACAAAATTTAGAGTACATGGATTGTTTGCAAACTCTGTTAAGAAGTTATATTTAATCTTTAAATCTCCAAATAACTTAGGACATGCTGTCATTATTTTTGTTGTTATGCAAATGTTCAATCGCCAAGAGTGACTTTAAAGATTTTCTCTTCAAAGATTTTTCTTTCTTTCAGAGAAATGTATTCATTTTGTTATGTTCTTTGTCTTAATAAAAGGAGTTAAGAACAAATCTTTCCAACCCTACTGTTGAACTAACTTGAAAAAGACAGTTTAATTTTAGAGTTGTACTTTTAATTTATTAATTTAGTGTTTTTTTTTTAAAAAAAACATATTTGTTCATTGTAATGAGAATTTTAGCATACTATCTGTTATTCATTAGGGATGCCTCTTTGATCCCTGACTTTGCTGCTATCAGGTGAACAGAACTATTTTTAAAAAAATATTTCTCACTATAGTTCATTATATGCCATGAATAATAGCACTTCTTAAACTATTTTAATATACTTATTGTCTCTAATTGCTTAAGAAGTCTTCTTTTCCTTGTCACCTCCTTTTGTTTCTTGTCCTCCTTTTTCATAAGAAGGAAGAAAAGGTGAATACAGGTAATCCTTGACTTACAAAAGTTTGTTTACTGACCGCTCAACGTTACAATAGCACTGAAAAAAGTGACTTATGACTGTGTTTCACACTTACAATGGTAGCATCATACCCATGGCCATGTGATCAAAATTCAAACGCTTGACAACCGACTCATATTTATGATGGTTGCAGTGTCATGAGTTCAAATGAATGATGTATGTGAGTATTGCCTGGCTGTCAGGACTCCAACAAATCACCCCCATTCAAATCAAAAGTCTCTAGCCACATCTCAGCAAAAAGAAAATTGATTTATTAGAAGTGGCCATGTTGGTGTTAGCTGGATGCAGCCAATACTAAAATACATCATTCATTCCCCCCTTGACCCTGGTTTTCCCCCCACTCCCTGGATGTGTATTCTCCAATGGGACACATCCATCTCCAAGAGTCATCCATCATGCTTTCCAATAACCTTCTTACGCTCCAATAACTTTCTTGGGCTGCCGGGGTGATTATCTAGGCATTTAAGGAATGCACTGTTTTCCCCCACTCCCTTTTTTTGGCAGCTAAAAAGACCAAAGGACTACCTTTTTAGTTGACAGTGATCACCTTTTGTGACCTTCTGACAAGCAAAATCAATGGGGGAAGCCAGATTCACTTAACAACTGTGTCACTAACTGAAAAACTGTAGTTATTCACTTAACAACTGTGACCTGAAAGGTCATAAAAATGAGGCAAACATTTCACTTCACAAATGTTTCACTTCACAACAGAAATTTTGAGCTCAATTGTGATCGTAAGTTGAGGACTTCCTGTATACAGATACCACGCTATGTAATTGTATTAAAATATATATGGTGCTGATTTGTTGGAAGCTGAAAAAGAGCTGTATCACACTTGACAAAAATCCCATAAAAATATAGCCACTGTCAACACTTGATAGAACAAGGCCAAAGAAGATGCCATCCCTGACGAGCCACTAACAGTTCTCATTCATTTTGATTTATTCCTTTTTTACTAAAATAGTAAGTCCAATGTCAGCCACTGTGTTTTCTTTTTTTCCTAAAATGCAGGGGACAGGATTCAGTAAAACAGAATATGGCAGAAGTACCTCAAGCTGGTGCTTGCTTTCATAATACAACTTTTGTTTTTCAGTCTCTTAAGACATCTTTGACTGACTGATGGACATCATTTCACCATAACTCTCTTTGCTTTGAGGTCCTTCAAGCTGTCATCAGTGAAAGGATCTAACCACTTGTTTACTGCTGGTTTGCCTTTATTCACTTTTTCAGGTACCAGGCCAAATCTTCTCCATTGTTTCCTGCCTTGGTATTGTGTGCCCAAAGTACTTAAACTTCAGACTTATTATTGGTGCCATTTAGTTTTATTCCAGTTAGTATTAAATAATGCTTTCCTCTTGTCACCCAAGGTATTCTCAACAATTTTATCCACATTTTAAAAGCACCTCTTTTAATTTCTTCAGTCTTTCCATGTTCTAGCTCTAATAGACACACGTTACAACTTTAAAGCTGAGTTGGACAATGCTGAATATCCACTCTCATAGATATGTACAGAAGAGGGGACAAGATTTCTTCTCTGGGTCTTGCTAAACTTATAAAGGGAAAGGAAAACGAGGTAGAACAAGGGTCTTCAAAGTTGGCAAGTTTAAGACTTGTGGACTTCAACTCCCAGAATTCCTGAGCTAACATGACTGGAGGAGGAATTCTGGGAGTTGAAGTCCACAAGTCTTAAAGCTGTCAAGTTTGAAAACCCCTGAATAGAATAACAAAATAACAAGTTGGAAGGGACCTTGGAGATCTTGTAGTCCAGGGGTATCAAACTGGTGGCCCATACGCCGGATGCATCATGCACAGGCCACACCCATCCCAGCTTTGTGAAGGGGGAAACGTCATGATACATCACTAACATGGTGAGTTTGACACCCTGTTCTAGTCCAACCACCTGCTCAAGCAAGAGATCCCTATTCCATTCTAGACAAGTGACTGTCCAGTCTCTTCTTAAAAGCCTCCAGTGATGGACCATCCACAACATCTGAA
Source organism: Notechis scutatus (assembly GCF_049901735.1). NCBI lineage: Eukaryota > Metazoa > Chordata > Lepidosauria > Squamata > Elapidae > Notechis > Notechis scutatus. The sequence continues at coordinate 36,257,502 of NC_142010.1, read as the reverse complement.
GATCTTAGTGGGATTCTTGAGCAGGGTCCCGTCAGATCTGACAGCAGATTTACATACACAACAATCAATCCTAGCAAAGTGTACAAAAGTGAAGTATCCTAAGGTAATATTTACCTCATGTTTAGAGAACAAGGTTTTTCTCTAAAGGAGATAACTTTTTTCCTTAGGTAATCACGCAAAAAGAAAATACTTCCTGACCAAGGCAATTTATTAATTTATACGATAATAGGATTAACTTTATCTTACAGTGTTTTGAGTAATTATCATTGATATGTATAGCAGGATACCGGCTCTGAATTATCAGTGGCTTGTTTTGAACTCTCCTTAATCTTAGGGAAGAAACAAATCAGTACCTCTGAAGAATGTATAAGAAAAGAAATAGAGCTGATTGAGACAATGAAGGGTTTTGTTGCAGAAAAGTGGAAGAAAATATACATATATACTATGGTTTTAAAGCAAACCTCAAGATTGTGAAATGTGTGAGTTCTCTTTGATGATAACATTTTGCCACTACTCAACTTTGCAGCTCTTTTAACAAAAGAGAGAGAGAGAGAGAGAAAGTACTTTTGGGTGACGAGAGTTAATTTGTAAACAGAAAGATGTATCAATAATGCCTTCTGAACAAAAGGAAGTATGGGAGAGTCTGATCTCCCCCATATTATGTATAATTTGAAAGATACCCTTTCTTTGAACACATCCAATTCTGTATTCAGAAAGGGTATGCCTATCACATAACAGATCATGGCCTCTGTAGATGGGTAGAAGATACTGAATACTGAATATTGGCTTCCTACTTGCTTTACTGTTTCCATAGTAAGTTAACACTGTCTAAATGAATTTCTGCATCACTCCCTCTGATAAATAGAAAACTCAGGTGACAGGGGAACCACATGGGGAAAAACAATGGAATTTCCATATGGTTTAGGCAGGTAGAAGTAAACAACAACAACAACAACAACAAAACAAACAAATGGTGAAGGAAGCAACCTTCTATCCACTTAGCAAAAACATCTCCCTGGTGAATTCTGAGCAACCTTTTGCAACCAACCAAGCATAGATATGCCTCAAGGACATCTTTTTTTCCTCCACACTTTGATGAAAACATGTTCATTTCATACCCACCCCATAAATGGGGCAGCTTTAAGGGTTAAAGCAGGGTTTTTCATTCTATTTCAACACAGTCCAAGGGCAGTTTCATGGGGTATAAAAACTTTTAAGCGTTGTCATGGAAGGAAGTTGGGTGAACGCAGCAACTAGCAACAGAGAAATGGGATAGGGATTGGCAATGGGATAACAAACTTCAGAGGGACAGAGCTATCTGCTGGTTAAAGGATGCATTAAGAGCACTTCAGCTCAACACTGGGGAAAGGCCATAATATTAGTGAGGATTAGTTGGGAGAAATGGGAAAGAAGGTGGGGCGGATCAACTTGGAAGCAATTCTTTTTCTTCTTCTTCCATATCCATCATCTGACGTTGGTGATCATGTTGGCAATCCTATTTTTATCAACAGTCACACAAAAAAAAAGTGTTGTTGAGTTTTGTCCAAACCAATGCCTTAAATTTTGAAGCTATGATATTCTTCTTCTGCCTGGGTCTCATTTGCCTTCAGTCTTTCCTTGGAAGATTAGTGAAATATGTCATATTTTTTCTGGGTGTCGCATCACATGTCCAAAATATTCTAATTTTCACTTTTTTATGGTTTGGATTATTTCTCTTGGCTTTCCCAGTCAGTTTATCACTTCCTCATTTCTGATTTTGTCAACCCAATTTATATGTAACAACCACCTGTAAATCCACATTTCAAATGTTTCTAGTCTCTTCAAGTGGTGTTCTGTCAAAGACCAACTCTCCACTCTGTAAAGCAGGATAGAAACTGCTGGCTAAAATCTGAAACAGGAGAATGAAAAGCTTTAACATTTTCTTACAAATCTGGGAATATTAAGCTTTTCCCACTGTTTAGAACAGACAGTTATTACAAACATCATGTGCTCAAAATAGGTTCTGCCTGGCAACATTCCTCAGGATTGAACATAAAAGATAGATCACAGGAAATGTATAAAAGTGGTAAGCAACGAGGGTTGATAGCAGCACAATCAAAAATACAGGAGCTATGGCATTTTTTTTGCCATATTAAACTATTTTTTTTAAAATCACATAGGACAGTTTTTAGAGAAATACAAACTAAAAATTTCTATAACCACTTTACCTTTTTGCATTTTTACTTATTTGACTGAGTAAACAATAATCATGTTTTAATGGCACTTTATAATTCTCCATCCCTTCATTTTTCTTCATCCCTGTTTCTTTCTCTCTTCTCTTTTCCATCTTCAATTTCCTTTCAGTATTTAAGCGAACAAGATAATTTCAAACTGTCCCTTTAAAATTGCCATCATTTTTCTTCATCAGTTATTCTTTAATATCCTATAGGAAATAAATTACTACTTTGAAAAAAACTGTAAAAGTAGTAGTATATATGACAAGAACAGACCTTAAATATTATTTCATATTCTAGTTCTGGACACAAAATGTTGAGATTTTCTTTCCAAATGATATACTTTCCATTCTAGCCCACCGTTCTTATGTTTGCATATCTATCTCCATTAGGCCCTTTTTGCACATTCCATATGTTGATGGGAGCTGCCAACTTCACTGCCCCAATGATTTGGCCATCTAAAGTCCCTTTTAGCATCCCACTTCCCCAATCTTCTCCTAGCTTTCTCTTCCAAAACCCTGCCTACTCTGCTTTCCTCTGGGCCTCAGGCTGCCAATAGCACCCACTACAGTTTTTCCACCCACTCTAGTAAGAAAAATGTTATTCTTTTCCTCCTCATTTTGCTTCTTGCCAGCTATCTTCAAGCCAACAGCCATATTGTAAAAGCAGAGTGGTAAATCTGGTGGCTAAGCAGTCAACAATGTAGATGCTTCAGTATGCCATTTTAAATTGTTTCCCCAACTCTAGCACTAGCACTTAGACTTATATAAGCTTCACAGTGCTTTACAGCCCTCTCTAAGTGGTTTAGAGATTCAGCATCTTGCCCAATAATTGGGGTCCTCATTTTACCCACCTCAGAAGGATGGAAGGCTGAGTCAACCTTGACTTAGTGAGATTTGAACTGCCAAACTGCTGGTAGCGGCAGTCAGAAGAAGTAGCTTGCAGTACTGGATTCTAACCACTGCGCCACTATGGCTCTTAGCTGAGCCATGATTTGAACCAATCAGACACTGCCTTTTGCAATGCCCAGATTCTTCCCATCCTATAGCATCTCATCTGACCTCCACATATTAGGCGGATATTTAACAGGGTAGCTGGAATACCTATATTGGCTGATGCAGGAGAAATCATATATGCAGTGTCAGTCTGATCAGGATTACAGCCAAAGGCAATAAACTGGCTGCCAGTTCACTGTGTTACCCTTCAACATTTACAAATGAGAATCGGGACACGCTGGTAATTCCTCAATTTTATACCGTAGCTTATGTTTGTGCCCTTTGCTCCACACTTACATATTGCTGAGGACTTTCCTTTGCTTTTGTAGACTGTATTTGTTGACTCTGCAATTGGTCTTCCTATTTGAAAGCAGACCATTTTTTTAAAAAAGTAGAATTGCTTTTTCAGCCAGAGAGTGGTATTGAAAAATGCATCTCCAACAATGCCTTATCCACACTTCGTAATATAACCCAATCACTGCAATTCAGTAAAGAGCAAGTGTGGATTAAATGACAGCCTAGCATTTGAGGTACCTGGATAGACAACAGACAAGGGGGAATCTGGTCCCCACTCTAGCCTGATAATAGGTAAAAAAAATTTCCCCTATCCAGTCGTGTCCAACCCTAGGCCCTCAGTGTTCATTTCCATTTCCTAGATGAAGAAGCCAGCACTGTCTGGAGACATTTCCATGGCCATGTGGTTGGCATGACTATACGCTTAGGCATCCGGAACACTGTTGAAGTGGTACCTATTTATCTACTTGCATTTTTATGTTTTCAAACTGCTTGGGAGGGCAGGAGTTATGTTTGCTTCTGACATATTAATTTCTCTTTAGATGATTGTTTGAGAGGAAAACTGGGCCACATTGTTGGCTTGTCTGGCCTGCTGGATCCCCATCAGGCTGGGCATTGGCAGTACCATCCATGTGCTAGGGAATGCTACAGCTACAGAAAAGACCCTGTTGTATGTATAGAGCACCTCACAATTCTCACTTAGGGGGTGTGAAAAAGACACAGGAGTTGGAAGAGGGCCATCAGGCAGAGATAATGAGAACAGCTGAAGGGGATTGGCCCTTAGGTCTTCCCAGAGAGGATGAACTGAAGCACTGACTAATACCAAGCTAGGGGTGGAGAACCATTTCTCCCATTAGCCCACATTTCTTCTGAGAAGAAACAGGAGGAAGCAAACAGTAGTGTTTTCTGACACCCCCACACACCTACCTACCTACCTACCTACCTTCTCTCTCTCTCTCTCTCTCCCCTTTTAGATATGGGATAGTAGTAGTTCATCTTATACTGACCTCTTGCAGAGAGATCTTCAAATAAGGCTAAGGATCACACTGAAATTTGTTCAAAGGTTGCCCTTCACTGCTAATTCCTATTCTAAACACAAGCCTCACATTCTAACCCCTGAAGCTGGATTTCTTACATTTGAGATCAGTGCACGATAAGATTTGAAGCAATTAAAATTGCACATATTCAGAACACATTTTTTTTTCAGTGCCATGAATTTCAGGTTGAGTCCTGCCAGGGTATTCTGTGCCATGTTTGCTGATGACCAGGGAGGAGTTAGGCAGGGGACTTTATTACTATGTCAGCCCAGGAAAATGAAGCCAGGATTTCAGCTGTTCATCTTTTCTGAACTGGTCTAACTATTCATCTCAGCCATAACATTTCGTATGTCCTTTATGTAGCAAAGCAATAATTCTAAATTAATGATTTAGCAGGCATCTACAGGAATTTTAAATGGGAGCTTTTAGGATGCCAGAATCTGAATGGGATTATTTTCTTTCTTTCTTTTTTTCCTTCCTTGCTTGCTAACCACCCCTATACCAAGACAGAGACTCACAATTTTTGATTAAACGCTAACCCTTGTGAGAATCATCAATATAAAAGATGAAAAATGCAAGCCAGCTTTGCAGAAATTCATTAAGCACTGTACCATAGACAATTGCAGGTGCACCTTAATGAATTACATGACTATCGAAATGCAATTAAATGCAGCTGCATATGTTTACAAAACCACAGAACCAAATTACAGGTATCGCCAGCACCCATAATTCATCCATAATTGACAATTTTCATATTACCGGAATAAGGAATCAAGTCATGCAGATGATTACTGTATTTGCCTTTCAGCACTTGGAGACTTGGAGGCTCATTTCTTATGCAGCACCAGAAATGAAATAAATTGCAGGCTTCCCGGTTAGGATTGATGGGAAAGTAAACATGCCACTGAAAGTCAGACTCAGCATCCTTCCACTCTCCACCCCCACCAACCCAGCCCCATATGGGCATGGTTAAAAAGTACTCATCCCAAACTCCTTTTCAATCACATACATATTACTTCTTGCATAGTGGTTAGAATTCAGGCCCTCCACTCATATTTGCAAGCCATTCATTAGAAAACAGTAAGCCCAACTCTCCTCTGTTTCACTTTTTCTTCTCCAATCGCAGGTTGAAAACATTTTCAGCAGCTCACTACAGGTAGTTCTCGACTTAAGACTGGTTACTTAGCGACCATTCAAAGTTATCAGAGATCCCTCACCCAGTGGGGAGATTCAAAATAATTTACTACCGGTTCTGTGAGCATGGCTTGGCGGGCATGGCTTAGTGGGCGTGGTAGGGGAAGGATACTGCAAAATCTCCATTCCCGCTCCACTCCACTGCAGGGGAAAGGATACTGCAAAATCTCCACTCCACTCCCTCCCCCACCCCACTAACCTGCTTTCCAGCTCTGTTCTCCTGTGCAGGGCAACAAAAGAAGACCCAGCCAATCAGCTGGGACTCGGGAGGCAGAGAATAGATGAGAGCGGGGCCAGTCAGAGGTGGTATTTGCCGGTTCTCTGAACTACTCAAAATTTCTGCTACCAGTTCTCCATAACTGGTCAGAACCTGCTGAATACCACCTCTGCCCCCATCCCAAAAGCTACTTGTGATCCTGTTTTGAAATTACAGCTGCTGTGGCACCCCTGTGGTTATTTGCCCTGATGTCCAACTGCAGGGACATCTATCTCCCCTCATCCCACCCCACCTGGTCTCTGCAGGTCTTGGGTCTATTTCCACTGCCAACTGAGTTACTACAGGGCTTGGTCCTCTCTCTGCCCCCCATTACTCATTCCTAAGAATCCATAGCAACTGGAGTTTGAGCTGCTAGCTACAAGCCAGCCAGGACTTCCCATCCTCTCACTGCAAATGTCAGGGGATTGTATTTGACAGCAGACAGGTGATATCCTCTCCCCATGCTAAGACTCACTAACTGATAAACAGAATAGGACATGAACTACATTTGTTCAACCCAGCATCTGTTCCAAGGGCAATCAAGTGAACCCAAGCCGTCCCTGTCTACCCTGGCTTTGGATGAGAGGAAATGACTGAGTGTTCCCATCCTTTGTCCATGTGGATTCACTTCGTCCTCTGAAATAGAAACAGGGCACTCTTTATTTTGTGTTTGTTTCAAAACATTACTTTGCACTGAAGAAAGAGTGTTAAAAAGGAAGTGGGATGGATGAATCACTGGGTGATTTTGCACAGGAGGATGTGCTCTGGGTTGGATGCAAAGGTGGTATTCAGCCAGTGCTGACAGGTTCTGGAGAACCGGTAACGAAAATTTTGAGTAGTTTGGAGAACCGGTAAATACCAACTCTGGTTAGCCCTGCCCCATCCATTCGCTGCCTCCCAAGTCCCAGCTGATTGGCTGCGTCTTCTTTTGTTGTCCTGCACAGGAGAATGGAGCTGGAAAGCAGGTGTTGAAAGGTGTCAAAATGCCTTTCTTTCGAGGATTCGATTTTCCTGCTGGGAGAGCTCCGGTGCAAGGATACAGACAACTGCTTGAAAGCTGGATCTTTTTATTTTTCAGGAAGGCGGAGAACAGCGAGAAGTCTGCGTTCCTGGGCTAGCTAGCTTCTTATGCTAAGTCCCTGTTTTTTTATACCCTTTTCTCCCTTTGTAAGTTGATTTTGTGTGAGTGTTTGTATTTGTGCCTAATGTTTCAAATCCTTTTTGAGTTTGTCTTTATTTCCGCCGGAGGGCAAACTCTGCGGGGTGGCCAGATTGTAGTTTTGGTTTTCTGTAATCTCTCTTAGCTTTAAGTTAGTTTTTCATATTTGTTCTGTGGCAATCTCCTGTCTGTCCCTCTTGTAATTTATATTTTGTGTCTTTTGTCTGTTTGTTTTGCTTATTTGGTATGTCCTGTGTTTGTAAGGGTTTTCTAAATTATCTTTTGTTTCCTTTTCCTATTTGTCTACTTTTCTTAATTACTTAGGCTTTTGTCTATAGGGATTCTTTAATACTTTTTATTTGATTCCTTTTCCTATGTAAGTTTGTTTTCTGGCTGACCTGATGTTCCCCTTGGGCTTTTCCTGTTTTTTTGTGACACTACTGCCTTCATGAAATTCCCTTTCCACACAGGTTGGTGGGGTGTGGAGGGATTAGAGATTTTATAGTATCCTTTCCCTGGAGTGAGGTGAAAATGGAGATTTTGCAGTATCCCTGCCATGCGCACCAAGCCATGCCCACCAAGCCAAGCCACACCCACCAAACCAGACCACACCCACAGAACCGGTAGTAAAAAAATTGAATACTACCACTGGTTAGGTGCCTAGAAATGAAGGAGGTGTAAATGGAAGTAAAACTGAGGTTCAGGGCTGCTGTAGCCTAATCAGCATGGCCATGGATGGAGAAATTGGATGATCACCAAACTCCCCTGATTCCTCCCTCTCTTGGTCTGATTCCATTACTACCACCAATGCTATGTGTTTTCCACCCCATTCTTTTATATTTCAAATAGGGCCCAAAGCTTTGAAAATCAAACAAGATTCAATTCCCTACACAGGATTAAGCTGCTCTCATAACACGGTGATATTGATGAAGAGTTTAGCTTCGTTTTTATTTTTGTCCTCAGGATTCCTTCCTAATCCATTTTTTTCTAGAAAGAAACAAAGATTTGGGGTTGCGCTTAGAAATTCTGTTGGATGGTGATAGAAAACAGCCAGCCCTCACCCTCAACTGCCAAGGGGAAAAGAAAATAAATTGCCGTCCTTAATTAAGGTTCCTAGTCTTGGAAGTAGGACGCTTTACCAACTCGACTGAGTTTCTAGATTACAGAATACAAATCTGTTGGTGCAGATGTTTTTTGGGTGATGGCAGCCTCTCTGTGATTCTGAGGAAAGCAGCCATGCCTTTTGCCCCAGTGTATAAGGAAAAAATAAACCTTCTGCAGCCATATTTCATCACCGACAGGCCCTGTGTCTCAGTTTTTTTTTAAAGGAAGCACTCATCTATCCTAATATTCTAGCCCTAGCAAATAATAAAAATCAATCTTTATATTTCTGCAAAGAGCATCCATATTATTCCCCTATACCTATACAGATAACTTGCATTCTCTTTCCATTTCCATTAACATCATTAATAGCTGGACATTCAACCTGCTTGTAAACAGCTCTGTTTGGTGTAGAAGTTTTTAGAGGCCTCTTTGTCTTCATTACTGTGCATAAGAGAAAGAAGCAGGTTGTACTCACTGCCGCCATTTTCCAAGGATGAATACATACATGTGTACCTTGTGCTGTGTGTACATGTACAGATGCACATTTCAGGGCTCTAGTTTTTCATGGTTTATTTGTTTCCTTATAGTTTTGTCAATGATCAAAGGGAAATTGTAATAGTTGTAATTGTAATTGTAATTGTAATATGATGTCTAAGCATATTTACTCATTTAATATGGCTGTATTAGTATTGAGCTTCTCATATTTTCTATGGCTGTCTCTTATAGGTATCATTATTATGATTATTATTGCTTCGTTGTTTTGTATGTACACTGAGAGCTTATGCACTGGAGACAAATTCCTTGGATGTCATTTGGCCAAATAAAGTATTCTATTCTGTTCTGTTCCGTCCCGTCCCGTCCCGTCCCATTCATCTTATTGATATCTACAAACACTAGGAGAAGAAGGGAAAGGAAGAAGTCAATATTTCAACAATTTCTAGACTGAAAGCATAGCAAATTCCCTGCAAATATTTTTGCTCTGTAGACAAACAGCTACTGAGAATGCAGACAGAGGAGTTGTTGTTCAGGAGGGGATTTGTGTATACCCCCATCAAATTTTTAGCTCTCGTGCTGACTTCCCACATATGATGTATTGTATTTGATCATACCATGCGTCTTAAATTACCTTCCTCCACTGAAAAAAATGGTACATCTGAAACAATGTACAGCTTTACCTGTAATTAATTGTTCTACCTCCCCTCTTTACTTGATGTCTGATGTACATTGCTTGATGTTTTCTCTAATGCAGGAAAGTGATTTTTTTTTCAAGCTAAGGGCACTCTGATTAATGCACCAGGCACCACACTCCAAAAAGCAGCAGGACCAAACAAAAACTACATTTGATTCCAGTTTAATTAAAATAGATGAATCACAGTTAATACCATATTTACCCCAAAGGAAGATTGAACACAAGATAACGCCTCCCCCTGTTCCTGAAAGAAGATTAGAGAGAAAAAGAATCCCATATCATAATATATTCTTAGCAAACTGGCAATCCCCCTTCCCGCCCATTTTTAAGAGAACTAATTTGTGGGAGATAAAAAAAGAGACGTCAACCTTCTTTTCAGCAACTACATTGTCATTGCTTCCTGTTCTATCGCCAGTAAAAGAGACTCAAAAACCGGAGTTGAATTCAGCTCTTTAATAGCAACCAGTAACTTCAACTGCAGTTGAGCCGCGGCAGCCCTTTTTATAGCGGCTGCTCGCAGCTCGCAACCAATGGCATTTATTTAAACTTCCCGCCGCTTTAGGCGGCCAATCCGATACTGACGTTATTAACCAATCGTTTCATTGCATTAACTAACCAATACGAACATCGACTTAGAAGTCTCTATTTGAATACACTACACTTCCCATGCATATTTAAATTATGTCCCTCTTCTTCACAGATTAAAAAAAATGGATTAAAAGAATTTGAAGGGGATCCATCAGTCACTCTCCATGCCTTCTGCAAATGGATAAAGCAGTATTTCTCAAACTTGACAACTTTAAGATGTATGGAGTTCAACTCCCAGAATTCCCCAGCCAACTATGGGAATTCCGGGAGTTAAAATCCATATATCCTAAAAATCCCAAGGTTCCAAGTTGAGAAACACTGGCAGAAAGGATAATCTCTGAGGCTTGGGCATCATACTCACATACCGTCTGTAGGCTACATTGCTCTGAAGAGCCACCAATCGTTTGTGCAATTCTGCCTGTAGCTGTGTAATAGAAAAAAGATTGGGGCATTCAGGCGGTTAATAGCAACAGGGAAGAAGTAATCTGAAGAAGTTTAAGGCCTTCCCATTCCAAGTAGAAGATAGGTGTTTCTCTGCTAATAATATGGCAGTGGGGAAGGAGAAGTAATAGTATTTGTTAGAATTACGTTCCATCTTTCTCCCCAAATTCCTTTCCCTCAACCAATAAAACATAGTAATTGTTCTTTTTTTTTTTAATATGGTCAAATATATAATAATACTGTTTATAAAGCATTTATATATTTTTTATTCCTCTAAAAACTGTCCTATGTGAAAATATTTTTAAATAACAATTTGATATGACAAAAAAAATGCCAAAGTTCCCATATCCTTAAGAATACTGCTGCCAATACTGCTTACTTTCCACTTATTCTTTGATAAAGAGAATATTGTAATTTAGGATTGAAAAGAAGAGTCCATCCTGCTTTTTGAGCTTGGTTGTTTTCTTGCAGATGTTTCACTACCCAAATTAGGTAACATCATCAGTGCTCTGTTGATGTTGCCTAATTTGGGTGATAAAACATCTGTAAGAGAACAACCAAGCTCAAAGTGTACCAAGGATCTGTCACTTACTGTATTCTCATTTGTTCCTAGCCTTTCCCTTCTTGCACACCTTCTTGTATAACTTCAAATATCCATCTTGTGCACCAATTATGACTTCTCCTGGCTCAGAAGGCCTTGCTCATTGTTACTCATACTTTAGTCAATTCCCATTTGGATTACAGCAATGTGCCAAATGTGGAATTGCCCTTGAACAGGTTAACAGATATGGACAGCAGTCAATTTATCTATGTAACAGCTCTACTTCAAGAGATATAATGGCTACCATATGTTTTTCTTCATGCCACTCAAAGTCTAAGGAGATTCTCAATCATCCAGATCATGGTTTATCTCAAAGGTGCTTTTTCAAGAAGCAACTGGACTTGAAGTTGGAACTGAAAAAGCTTCATGGATGAGAAGTGAAATGTCTTCAAAGAAAATCCAGAAAGTGCGGTTGCCGCTTGAAAAAGCACCTTTGCAACTCAAAGAATATTATCTTCTTCAAGTCCCTTCATGTTTTAGGATCTGAATATTGATAGGACTGATTACTTTTAACCATTTCTAACATGAAACCATTAACAGTTTCTAACATGAAACTATAAGTCACTGAAAGAGACTTATAGAGTGTCATGTTATAGCTGGGATCTAGGATTCAGAACTGATTTGCTTCTGCCCCCATTTTTCTTTCTGGCATCAGAGAAGCTTTAACTTGTCTAGACTTTTGCAAAATCTGCTAAGACCTGACTCTTTCAGGGGGCTTTTCAGCTTTTAGGAGTGAGCTTGTTTTGTTTCTTCCTGGGAGTGAATGTTGTATGCTGCAAGATGGGCAGAATGAATGAATGAATGAATGAATGAATGAATGAATATAAAGATTAGTTCTCAATGGGGTGGATGTTGTTACTGGGAATTCAGATTGTTAGGAATATTAAGACAGTGTTTTAATGTTATAGTTGAGGACAGACATGCAAGCTGTTTGTGGTTTAAGTCTAATTGAAGTAGCATATATTTAGTAACATAAACAAATGAATGAACCTCGTCCAGTTTCTTTCTAACCCTTCTCCTTCTAAAACATAATCTGTTTGCTTCCTTTTTGCATCATAGTCATCTTATAAAGGCCATTCTCCCCAAACACCCCTAAAAGCAGAGATAGCTTTCATCAGCTAAAATTACCTGAGTGTCATGGACCATAGACATACAGAGGTACATATGTAGAACAGTTATCGGAATACAGTACAGAATTTGCTACATGAGAGTCTGTAGATGGAACCTATTTGTTATACTAGTTGCAGCAAATAAAAGGAAAGATGTGCTTAAGAGATTATTTTAAAACCTACAGAACAGCGAAAGGAAGAGGTGCCTTGCAGTTGAGCTTCAGTCTAGCTGATCTCATGGATGCCACTTTGGTATTTCCTTGACAAAAATACAAAACACTTTTTGCCTTCTTCTGGGATGTATAGCGCGACATAAATGACAAAAATATGTATTATTACAATAAAAAGAGCTGCCTCTTGGAAATTGACTATTAAAAATAGAATCTATTAGCCCCTGTAAGGACAGGTACAAGCAATCCTGTTTCAGCACCAGCAAAGCTCTTTTTCCCTCTCTGGAGACTATTCATTGCACATAAATAGGCAAGCATTTAATCTTAAGGGGGAGGGGGAAGATGGTATTTGGTAAGCTTAAACAGCAGGCTAATTCACATGCCTTGGTGTAAGTACCTGAGGGACACATAAAAAGCCCTGTCATGCTCTAATTAGAGGGAAGCCCCATTTTTTTTGGGGGGGGGGGGATTGCCACCATGTAAGAGTTGCACAAAAATAGAGGGGATTTTGTGTAGCGGCTACAGTCACTGTGAACTCGGTGCTATAGAGAAAAATGAAATAATCACACACATACCTAAGTTTGACACCATTGAAAAATATCTGTGATAAATAACACGGATGATCTTGCAGAAGTGAAAAGCTAACCAAGAAGCAAAAAGGGAAAGTATATATCCAGTTGATATATAAAATAATTCAGATAAACCCACCCATTATTTTATTTGAAAAGCACCTTAAATTGGCGTCAGGAAAAAAAGGAACACCTGAATGTTTTGACAAACATTTCCTTTTCACTACCTAAAAGTATAAGCTGTAATAGCAAGTTCCAAATAATGTCCTTAGATAACAGATTCAGGCATTACAAAGCAAGAGGATTAAATAAATAAGCCTTGGGAGAGAAGAGAGAGAGAGAATCTTTTTTAGAAAATGAATCTATTCATATGTTTTACGTAACCAGAAATGAAATCTGACAGCAGTTAATTGATAAACACTTCATATTTACTAAGCATTTTCAAAGTTACAGAATATTGACAATTCAAAGCCTCACTCATAACGTTTTCCCTTCCAATTTTAAGGAGATTTTCATGATATTGATTGATTGATTGATTGATGAGATTTGGAGGTCACTTAAACACAAAATGTCTCTGGGAAAAAAAGAAAGTCAGGAAACAATAAGAAGGAAGACAATAACTAGAAAATTCTCATGTGTCCAGACAGCAGACAGCTTCAAACAGAATTTATCACCGATGCCTGGAAAAACAGCCCAGATTTTAAAGACTCTGAGCACATCATCAAGGTAGGTAGTACATGGATTTCTGAGAGAATATTGCATTTTATCAAATGTTCACATTTGATAAATTGTTAAACAATTTATTGTTAAATTGTCACCACATAGAATACAGTTTAGAGAAGATCAGAAAATTGATGCTGTCCATTCAGAAATGTACGATATGAGAAATTCTCAAATATTGTACAGTTGAAGCACAATTATATTACAGTAATGTTTCTCAACCTCAGCAACTTTAAGGCATGTCGGACTTCAACACCCAGAATTCCCTAACCATCATGGTGGCTTGAGAATTCTGAAAATTGAAGCCCACATGCCTTAAATTTGCTGAGATTGAGAAATATTCTACTACACGAGTAAGCAGTTTCTACTGAAATTGAATATGGGGGAAAAAAACTCTTCTGAATTCTAAGATGAGCCTAGAGAGAATGTTCTAGATAGGCACATGTTTTTCACCCATGAATATATATATAGGGCAATTTCTCAAAATGGCTGACATGGTGGAAGTATAAAGCCCTGAAATTCTTCCTAGCCGAACCACTCCAAGCAGTCAATAAAATTTCTACAGCACTATTAGGGAGGGGAAAAAAACTGCTTTATTATTTCCTAGGAACACATAGACTGTTAATGAAATAAATAGATTTCTTACCAATAAAAATTATATTGGATACTGTGGCCACCAAAGCTATATGGAGTAGATTCCCTCCCCACCCCCAATTTATTTTTTGCAGAGGCTTCAAGGAACCATTTCATAACTTAAAATTCCTGAAAGCAAATATAAAATGTGTTTCTGCCTCCTGCCCATCATGCCATGCAAAGTGAGATGCAGCCTTCGAGCTGGCAGAAGTGATACACTCTTCCTCTTCTGTGTCTTGGGCTCTAATTAAACCTAAAGACACACAAGCAAAACACTGTATAATGCTGCTTTGTTTCCTCCTGTTTCCTCCACTCCCTTCCCATCTGCACTTGTTGAATCTTAGATGCGGCACTCTGTACAGGAAACCCATCATCTTTGCTGATATTATATAAATAACAGTAAACAATGCGATCAGCACTGGAGAATTTTACTACGGACTCAAACATCCAAGCCACAAGGTCTTATCAAATTGCATATGAGGAAACTGGTGAGAATCTAAGATCTGGAACTGCAACATTACTTCTATACTCTTTGAAAAACTCAGGCATGTACAGTCTCTCAGCCCTATTTTGAATGCTTAATAGCAGCTGAATAGGGCATCAACAATGAGCAAAGGTCGTTTTGTGGAGTCCTTGGTTTTCTCTGAGCTTGTTGTCTGCTTCCAGATGTTTCATTATATCTGTAAGCAAAAAATCAAGCTCAGAGAAGACCCGGGACCAGGTAATGACTTCAATGCTAGAAGATAGAGGGATTTGCTCCCTGTTTATATATAGTAGCTTGCCTGTCAGTATCGATGGGGTGGTTTTCTCCTGTGTAGCTCCCTGATGAGGCTACTTGACTGTTTGACTGTGAGATGGTAATGCCTTGATTAGGTGTTGTTTACTGCTTGTTTCTTAGTGTTAATCCCTGTTTATCTGTGTGTTGATTGCTGGTGAGATGTTCTGGTCTTCTTGTTTCCTTTTTAGCTTTTTTGTTGTCTCTTTTGAATGATGTGGAAAAAAATGGTTTATATTTATCTGCCTGTTGATGGATAATTTGTCGGAAATTTGTCTGAACCAGGAATTATTTAGTGTTTTGAGTTTACTTTAGGTTTTGGGTGTTCACAGTTTCCCAGTTGAAACTATGATTGACTGCCTGTGAAATTAAAAATATTTTGTGTCTTCTGACAACTAGTTGGTATTCATGGATGCACTCTGCTGTCTTCTGCTTGTCTGTCTTACATAGTGGCTGTTATAGCTTTCACTGTATGTTATATATGACACCTGTGTTTTATTTCTTGGATTACTGGGTCTTTGGTTTACTTAAGAACTTTTGAAGGGTACAAGTTGGTTTATGTGCTGTGATGATGCCCTGTTGTTACAATAGTTCTGTTGGTGGTTTCTGATATGCTTTTGATATTATCCTTTGCATAATTTGGGTTGGTTGGTGGGCTGAGTGTTTCATAAAACTGTATGGGTATTTACTTTGCTGGAAGATGTTGTTTTTATTTTATTTATTTATTTATTTATTTATTTTGTCAAGCATGTATTAGATAACATGTATAAGTATAAACATAATTATGAATACATGAAATGGATGTGAATAAAAAGGAACATTAGGATAGGGACAGTAGGTACAGGGCAGTTTCCTTTTTTTTTTGATATTCTGCTGCAATGCATTTGTCTGAATAATGTTTTCTCCCCAACTACTTTTGAAGAAGGTTGGGTTTTTACTTTCATAGTGGAACACTTGATTAGTGTGAGCGACTTTGCAGTAAACTTGCATTTCTAATTGGCCACTATTTCTTCTGCTGGTGGGGATATCCAGAAAGGGAAGTGTTGTTTTCTTCTTCCCTTGTGAATCTTATTCTTTTGAAGATGATTTTGATTGTTTATTTCACATATCTTTTCTAATTGTTCCTTTTTTTATTATGATGGTGTCATCGACATACAAGTTCCATGCTTTAGGTTGTACGAATGGAGGGTACTATCGTTTCTAAACACTATAGTATAATCTCTGCTTTGAGTCCTGAGAGTAATGATCCCATGGGTGTTCCTGTGCTTTGTTGGCATATTTGTCCACTAAATGGTTTGTTTGTTTGCATTTTCTGAACATGGTGAAATGCTTTTCTCCTAGAATGAAAGAGGGACATGTCTCCCCACTATGACTCATGATTTATAATTTCATATACATTCATAGTTATTGTATGGATTATGATTGTGGTGCTGGTGATATTATTTTATTGGGTATTTTTTTCTTTCGTCCAATAATTTTAAGCAGAACCACCAACTCCACTGGTTAGCTAACTATCATTTTGCACCTGCCATAGTAGCCTGATCCTAGAATGATGTGGTAAACTTGGCATGAAGTGGAGGTGAAAATGGTGACCACAAAATGATCGTATTGGTGTTGATGGTTTTGAGTATTATTTGACAAACATGGCATTTTTTCTCTATAGCAGGGCTGTCAAAACTCCCAGCCCGTGGGCCAGATGCATCACACTCTGGCCACACCCATGCCCCATTTAGCGAAGGGAAAAGAAAGTCCTGATACGTCACATGACATCGCCATGACAACATGATTTTGACACTCCTGCTCTATAGGAAGAGGGTTACTTAGCAAAAGAACTAACTCAAACACCTTCTGAGGAATTTTAGCTCAGTTCTATTTAGTAAGTCACAAAAGAGAAAGTAAGTTGCTTATTTTTGATTTCAAGTTGTGACAGCCATATTGAAAAGTAACTAGGATGTCTGTTACTCTGTAAATAATAATAAGGCAAAGTGCATATTAGTCAGTGACAGGCCTTAATGCTTTATTTAGATGAGCATGCAAATACTTTTTTTCCCTTTTTGCTAGGGCATCCCCCCTCCTCCACAATGCCAAATTTACTACACAGACTCATTAGCACCAGTGATGAATATTGGATGATCAGCGTTTGTTTTATGCTGTGCATTCAGATCGTAAGCGAACTGCACATGTCCTGAATAATATCCAGATCCCTCCAGATTCAATGATCCTGAAGAATTGTTTCTGTGCAGCAAAAACTCCATCCCAGCTGAATTTGCTTATAGCAATGCTTCATTTGATAACCACTCAGCAGGAAAGAGTGAGACAGGTGTCCTGAGGAAAGCATTAGAAACGTTTTAAAAATTAGGTTAAAATGAAATCGTCCTGTGGACAGAATTGGGTGTGGGATGGGATGTAGGAATGGAGGAACCTGGTTGCATACTCTCTATATACAGTGAGGAAAAAAAGGATAACACCTTTGTTAATAACAGAATAACAGAGTTGGAAGTCAGCTTGGGGGGGTGGTCTTCTAGTCAGAGGTAGTATTCAGCAGGTTCTGACCAGTTCTGGAGAACCAGTAGTGGAAATTTTGAGTAGTTCAGAGAACCGGCAAATACCAACTCTGACTGGCCCCACCCCCATCTATTCTCTGCCTCCCAAGTCCCAGCTGATCGGCTGGGTCTTCTTTTGTTGCCCTGCACAGGAGAACGGAGCTGGAAGGCAGGTTAGTGGGGTGGGGAATCCTTCCCCTGCTACACGCACCAAGCCACGCCCACCAAGCCACGCCACACCTACCAAGCCACACCCACATTCAATTTTTTTTGAATCCCACTACTGCTTCTAGGCCAATCCCTACTCAGGCAGGAAACCCTAATACATTTCAGACAAATGGCTGTCCAATCCTTTCTTAAAAACCTCCAGTGATGGAGTACCCACCACTTTTGAATTCCAGTCATCCCAACTGATTCTGACAGGAAATTTTTCCTTAGTTCTAGGTTTCAACTGCTGCACAACCTGAAGGTGTGCAAAAGATCTTCCTGCCATTTCCACAGGATCCATGAATCCAAGAGGACCCTCCAAATTCTGTATTGGGTCTGTCTGAGGCAGTGCCACTCCTTCCAACATCAAGGACAGAAAAGCTCCAGCGCCAGAAGGTACAAACACCCAAGGTCACTCAGTATTGCTAAAGTTTTGCTGAAACTTTGCTGACACTGTTCCCCATCCAGATCCCACAGCCTCCAGACACCGGGACAGGATGTCCATGGCATCAATCAGGCAACCTATACAGTAGAATATAATAACAATATTCTGACAGCCTGACAATCAAGTCACACTTTGCTAACTGCCCCATTCATTTATTCTCCAATGTTCTTTATAACACCTTATTAATCTAAATTAATTTCATTTAATTTAATCCCAAATGAATTATAAACCAATTTGCTCATGTGCTTTCAGGAGTGTTATCAGTCACCTTTCAGACATCCTAGAAAAGATGATCAACCATACAAAGGAGAAAGAGGAAATATCCGTAACTTTAAAGTATATAGAATAAAGGAAGATGATAGACTTTGATTAAACAAAGAACCCAAACATCTTGCTATCAATGCAAAGTTTGATAGAAATCACCAGAGACAGGGGAGGACAATCATGCCAAACTGTCTGGTTGTCCTTTCCTATTACTACCTTTGCATATTGAATGCATATTATGAATGCAATTTATACTGAACTCACACAGTATTTGACTAACGTCCAATGATATTTTGGCTAAAAATCATGTTAAATTGGCACTAGACAATTAAGTACGAATCAGGAAGTAACTTAGAATAGTATCAGACTATGGATAACATTTGAAATGTCAACAAAGAGATCTGTAGCATGTAAATATGTCCGGGAAAGGGCTACATGCAGGCCACCACAATTATCAGGATGCAAATTGCAGCCCAGATGTCGGCAATGAACAGAGCCAAAGATGTTGGTCACTCTTGCCTAAAAAAAAAGCTGATGCAGAAGAGTTGCCTTTAAAATCAACATGATTTGGAAAAGTTGACAGTATCAGTCATGGAAAACAAACACAGAACCAAACTGAAATTGACAGATTCACCCATCCTTAGCCAGCCTAGATTTCATCTGAAACACTGAATTTCATGTGCAGGAATATGTGCAGGAACTCAGACATGGGATTTATTTTGGTATTTATTAAGGATGTTTTTAACTTACTCCGTGGATCTACGTGGGGAGAATCTCTAAAATACCTCTATCATATTGCCCAGAGAAGAAAACCATATACAGGTAGCCTTTGGTTTATAATCACAACTGAACCAGAAAATTTCTGCTGCTATGCAAGACAGTTGTGAGTTTTGCCCTATTTTATGACCTTTCATGCCACAATTGTTAAATGAATCACTGCAGTTGTTAAGTTAGTAACACAGCTGTTAAATGGATCTGGCTTCTCCAATGAGTTTGTTTGTCAGAGATTTGCAGAAGATGATCACATGATCCCAGGACACTGCAACTGTTATAAATACATGCCAGTTGCCCATGGGGATATTGCAATGGTCATAAGTGTGAAAAACAGTCATAAGTCACCTTTCCCAGTACTGTTTTGTAGGAGATGACCAGACTGAACCCAAGGGCAGGGTAAAACACATCATCAGTCAGGAGTCTCTATAACCCCTTAAGTCCAGCCCCCCTTGAGGTCCATTTGACTCTTATCTGGTACTAATTTATCTAGACCATTAGTAGATCAAATTCTTGTGTAGATTGTATAGAATAAGCTTTTGAGCTCTATCCTGGTTCATGATTTCCCATGACTGACATGCTGCAGCTTCAAACAGTCACTAAACAAACATAAGTTAAGAACTACCTACAATTCAATAAGTATAAAAGTATTTTTAAAAGGGGGAGGGTGAATCGGATTTTTTACTAAATGCTGAGGATCAAAAGGAAAGATTATTTCCTACTTGGGCTGTGGTATGACTTCCCTACCTAGTTTGGCTGCTTTTTATCTGATGCCATATCCCAGTACTTTATTGGGTCCTTAAGAATCAAGATGAATGACAATGTACCCTACAAACCTCTAGGAACTTGGAACCCATGGCAAGTAACTGAGGACACTTCACCAATATTATGCCATCTGACAGGATCCATTTTTATGATGAACAGCTTGTGAAATGAGAACGGAACTATCAACCTGACAAATTGTACATCATTCAAGACCTCACTGTTAGCATGAAGTAGGTGCTAAAATACACTTGTTTTTTGTAACCTGTAAATATTGCACATATTATAAATCATATCTTTCTCATGCAAATTATTTTATTGAATTCCATAATCTCAACAAAATACAATGTATGTTAGAAAGAAAGCAGCCCGCTTGAATAATAATTTGCAATACATCTGTTGGAAGAAATAGCCTTCTGCGTTCAGTTCCAAGTGTGGAAAAAGGCACTGGAATCATGGAAGTTGCTTGGAAAGAAGGTTTAATGGTGTACAGGACCACATGGCTTGAAGATCCTGGGTGAAAAGGGCGATCACATAGAATAGAATAGAATAGAATAGAATAGAATAGAATAGAATAGAATAGAATAGAACAGAACAGAACAGAACAGAACAGAACAGAATAGAATAGAATAGAATAGAATAGAATAGAATAGAATTCTTTATTGGCAAAGTGTGATTGGACATACAAGGAATTTGTCTTGGTGCAAATGCTCTCAGTGTACATAAAAGAAAAGATACATTCATCAAGAGTCAAGAATCATAAGGTACAACACTTAATAATAGTCATAGGGTACAATACGCAATCAAATCATACTAGGAAACAGTTGATATAAATCGTAAGGATACAAGAGACAAAGTTACAGTCATACAGTCACAAATGGGAGGGGATGGGTGATAAAGGAGAAGATTAATAGTAATAGTAATAGTAGTGCAGACTTTGTAAATAGTTGGACAGTGTTGAGGGAATTATTTGTTTAGCAGAGTGATGGCATTTGGG
Source organism: Notechis scutatus (assembly GCF_049901735.1). Lineage (NCBI taxonomy): Eukaryota > Metazoa > Chordata > Lepidosauria > Squamata > Elapidae > Notechis > Notechis scutatus. The sequence goes on along the minus strand of NC_142010.1, from coordinate 36,236,466 downwards.
AAAAAACTGTTCTTGTGTATAGTTATTCTGGTGTGCAGTGTTCTATAGTGTCGTTTTGAGGAAGGGAGTTACAACAGTTTATGTGTGGGATGTGAAGGATCTATAAATATTTTCACAGCCCTCTTTTTGACTTGTGCAGTATACAGGTCCTTGATAGAAGGGAGGTTGGTAGTGATTGTTTTTTCTGCAGTCCTAATTATCCTCTGAAGTCTGCGTCTGTCCTATTCGGTTGCAGAACCAAACCAGACAGTTATAGAGGTGCAGATGATAGACTCAATAATTCCTCTGTGGAACTGTATCAGCAGCTCCTTGGGCAGTTTGAGCTTTCTGAGTTGGCGCAGAAAGAACATTCTTTGTTGTGCTTTTTTGATGATGTTTTTGATGATAGCTGTCCATTTTAGGTCTTCTGATATAAGGTTAGGGTTAGGGTTAGGGTTAGAACCTAGAAATTTGAAGCTCTCTACCGTTGATACTGTGTTGTCTAGTATTGTAAGAGGTGATAGTATGGGAGGGTTTCTTCTAAAGTCTACCACAATTTCTATGGTTTTTAGTGTGTTCAGTTCCAGATGTTCCGGTTATACCATGAGGCAAGTTGTACAACCTCCTGTCTGTATGCTTCAACATGCTTCAAGATGTTGGGTGAAGAAAAAAAAAGGTGCAAGATGCTGAGAGTGCCTGAGTTTTATACCCACTGTTGGGCCCCACCTTAGTGTTTCCTGTTCCTGTGCAAGAAATGTATCCCATTGGCTGTCAGACTCCCAAGAGGTGGGGGTCTTAGCTAACTTTCTAGGACCAACTCTTTTCATACTCTACATAAATGACCTCTGTGATCATATCAAGAGCAATTGCGTTCTCTTCGCTGATGATGTAAAGCTATTCAACACCACAGACAATACTGCTACCCTTCAAAAAGATCTTGACTATGTATCAGAATGGTCAAACAAATGGCAATTTCAAATCTCAACAAATAAATGCTCTGTCCTACATATTGGCAAAAAATAATAATCAGAAAATAAAATACAGGCTGAATAGTCAAGACCTTGTTGATGATCCAAACTCTGTCAAGGATCTTGGAGTACTCATCTCAAATGACCTAAGTGCTAGAGCCCACTGTAACTACATAGCCAAAAAGGTGTTAAGAGTTGTTAACCTAATCTTACGTAGCTTTTTCTCTGGTAATATTACACTAATAACTAGAACATACAAAACATTTGCTAGACCAATACTTGAATACAGCTCATCAATCTGGAACCCACATTACGTATCTGATATTAACACAGTTGAGAAAGTCCAGAAATATTTCACAAGAAGAGTTCTCCACTCCTCTACTTGTTGCAGACCTAGAAAACCTAGAACTATGCTGCCTTCGGTCCGATCTAAGTATAGTATATAAAATCATACATTGCAATGTCCTACCTGTCAATGAATACTTCAGCTTCAACCATAACAATACAAGAGCAAGCAATAGATACAAACTCAAGGTTAATCACACCAAACTTGATTGCAAGAAATACAACTTCAGCAACAGAGTGGTCAATGTCTGGAATACTCTACCTGACTTCTTCCCCAAACCCCAAAAACTTTAACCTTAGACTGTCTACTATTGACCTCACCCCATTCCTAAGAGGTCTGTAGAGGGTGTGCCTACCGTCCCTGTTATTGTTTCTTTTCTTTTTCTTTTTTCTTTTTCTTATATGTATCCATGTATTCATGACTATGTTTTTACTTATACCTATTATCTTGTAAGCAATTGACAAAATAAATAAATAAATAAATAAATAAATAAATACATACATACATACATACATACATACTTTCTCCCAGGCTAGTTTGAGTTCTGGCTGATGTAATCTTCCCAGATGCCATCTGGTGAGATGGGTAGAGGGCTAATCCTACCTTTGTTATGTAGAATAGACTGGCTCAGGCCTTAATGGCCCATTGACAAAGGTGGGGGGACTGAGTTTGTGCGTCTCTGAGTTTGTACTTCTCTTTTAGGGGAAATATTCTGCCCTTTTTTTTGTATATCCTAAAATATTTCATTTTTCTAGGAGAAGAGCAGGTTATAACTTCCAACACATCCAAAACTTAAATATGGTTTTTCCGTCTTTCATGTTTAACAAATATGTTGTTCTTCTGCTGAAAATAATCAAGGTTAGAGATGGTTAAAGAGAATCCTCCACTTTGCATCTGCCAGGAAAGAAGGAAGCAGGTGAAACATTGTATTGCCAAGAATTTAACCCAGTCCCCCTGGGAACCATGTCACTCAGCATTTGCAAAACCTGTGAGATAAAAACCCCACATCCAGGTGGCACACTGTTGATTGCCACAATCAACACAAACATAGTTTGTAACTAATTAGCGTTATAATCATGGGAGAAAAATACAGCACCATTTAACTTATTTCTATAGGGAAGCTATTGTTTCTGATGTAACCATTTAATTCAGGGGTTTTGAAACTTTTTTTTAGGCTAGGGAGCAGGCTACTTAAAAAGAAAGCTGGACCCCCTAATCAAGAGGCAAAGTGCTAGTGATAGAAAATTGGCTGTTTAAAAGTGAATTATTTTTCTCTTTGCTCTTTCATGGAAACACAACACATTCTAGTAGAAAAATCCTGGGTGTCCTGGGACACAATTTGAGAAACCCTGGTCTAATTCATAGAGACTAGACTTTTGCATTATTCAGCTGTGGAGAAGATCTGGGTGTATTTTCATCTACTAAAAATTCGTTTTGAGATTCGTTTTGTCAGATTATTATATCAGTTTCATGCATCAGCTATGAATCTCATCTTTGGGTCATCTACTTTTGAATAGCAGTCCAGTTTAGACTGAAGGACAGCAACCATTTGAAAGGCAAGATATTTATCAATTTTGTATGGAAGCACTATCCTTTCTTTCAGTCTTTTGAGGTAGGCCAGATCCATCAAACTGCTTGTGGGCACATAATAATTCTAGGTTGCTTCCTCTCTTGATTCCTGCCTCTCCTCCTATAGTATAGGACACACTGTCTGAAAGCCAAATTCAGTGTTACCTGTACCAGGTTATTCCAGATCTCAGGCCTATGATATCTCCTTCTCAATAGCTGTGCCTTGGTTCTTTTAAGTACAGTACAGACAAAATTACAGAACTTTTGCTTGAAAATCAATTAACAGTTCTTGGGAACCATTTGTCTTTACATATTTGATATGGCATCAAACCCCAAAATTTAAGTCACATGTTTACATTATAGTGGACAATATAGAATCCTAGTTACTCTCATTAGAATTTTGTTCTTTAAAATAATAGTCTGAAAAAGTCAAATTTGTGTAAGCAATCTTGACTTCAAATACGAAGTCACATAAGAATTGCATGGTTTTTAGTGGAATTAAGAAATCAGGGAAACAAAAAGCCAATGTAATTAAAAAACAACAACCAATCTTCCTTTGACAAAAATGCACACCTACTAAAAGAATGACCACTCTCCATTTGATGAGGAGAAAGCCACCCTGTTCCTGTAGACTATATTAAAGGCAAATGCAATGGCTTTAGACTTGCCTCAACCAAGACAACAATTAGATAAGAGGGGCTTGAGTCCAAGCCAAAAAGCATTTCATTAAGGACTCTTTTCTCACAGTAAGTAATCAGAACATTGATGGCTATGCTTCCAAAGCTGGATTCAGATATTATCATTGCTACTATAGAACTGAAGCTGCCTCGTAAGGAAGATGGGCATTTCTAAAAAAAAAACAACAACAACAACCCTCCTTCCATCACCACTAACTGTTTCTCTAAAGCCTGCTCTTTTTAAAGTTTTTAAATTAAATGCCAATTGCCACCTAATAACAGCAATGGAGATCCAGTAGAACTACAGAATTTAATTAATTAAGCTGAAGGCAACTTATTTAAAAACCTTCCCACAATGATTTCTGCAGAGGAGTTCAGCCAAGCAGTAAATGTAACCAGAATTCTAGCACCAAAGCCTTCTGTCTACCAATTCTTGACTCTGTCCAAGTAGTTATTAAATGAGATAATAACCACTGAAGTGAAGTAGCAATAGCCCTACATTTACCGACAAAGCTATTGAACATAATCATTTGCACACCAAAGTGGATTCACATTTGTTTTATATAATGAAGTTCAAATTGCATCTGTTTAAAAACCTTTCCGTTGGCATGCCGAAGTGAACACATGAAATGGCAGGAGAAAGGTCTGAACAGGGTGTCAAATGAGTTACCAGTTGATGCATTTAATTAGTACAGACTTAAAAAGTAAGAGTGAGTAAATAGGATATATAGGATGCTTCAGAAATCTCCAGAAATATTTCAGCATTAGCCAGGCCAATTATTATATTCCCACAAATGAGTTCAATTCCTAACACTGACATTCCTATGTCATTATTTTGATTATGATATTAAGGTTTTTTCCCCCCATTCTTTTTTGATTTTCAAGTCCAGTTTATATCTCCAGGATTTTTTTTTGTCATCTGGCATCCAAACACTGTTCAGAGAAAACCTGTGATTCCTTTTTTCTTTAGATCAACCAACGTTGGGGATTATTGAAATAAGTGGACACTTATGGAGTCCACCAAATGAAATGCTTTCAATACTTTCTGTCTTCAAGGTTTGAGACAAATCCATTGTGGTCCAGAAAAAAAAATTGAGCTAGAAATTCTGTTTTATCTATGCCCTCCTCTAGTTGAATTCACAAATAAAATGCTATATGTCACAAAGACTGATTTTTATTTATTTATTTACCGTGCATTAATTCTCACCAATAACCAACATTTTTCCATTGTTCCTGAGAGAAGCAGTGTTTCCCCCCACCCGATGAGACCAGTCTATCAGGGCAACGTGGTCTACCCAAATATGGGATGGAGTATACTGCTTCCGCTTTCACCTTTCAGCCCCAATCCAGGGGCCTTCACAGGCAGTCACTTTCACGACAAACTAATGTTACATTGAATTTATACAGTATTTACCGACAAAGAAGAGAAGTGGGCAACTTTAAAGAGAATAGAGAAAATGATCTGGTTACTATAAATGTATCCTTTTTATTTTCTATCTTCCCTGCCTAAATGTAGGTTCAATCCAATTGTTTGACCTGTTGTTTTCTAATTTACTATGGATTCTGATGATATTTAAGAAAGATATTTAAGAAAAGGACAAATCTCAGGAAAATGACAGGAGTCTAATTTTCTTTACATTACTTCCATAACTTCATAAATATTTTGAACTTCAGTGAATGAGAAACTAATGAGAGCAGCCGAACTGTCCAAATTTTACTGTAAATCCATGAAAATAAATTATGTCAAGTTAAAAACAGCAATGGCTTTGAAATACTTTTAAAAAAAAATTCTAATTCACTCTTTAAAATCTTGCTCTGTTAATTAGTAGTATCACAAAAATGCAAATTGTGGTATTGGATTCCAGCCAAGTTTGAAAATGTACAGTAATCTCTTGCCAAATTAAACATCCAAGATAAAGTTTCTTAGTGGATGGGGAGGAAAAGGGAATCCAGCCATTAATCAGCACAACTGCAGGAAATCACTCACAGGTACTTTTCCAATTTGCATGCAGTTTATAATGTATGGACAGAATTATCCAGATAACAATGGAAACTTGCAAACTAATCCCTCAGTTCATTTGGGAGCGATATCATAGCTCACTGAAAACAGTACTGGACCAAAGCAGAGAGTTCAAATTTTCCAAAAGCCCAGTTCAGGCACTGGGATGTAAAACCATGTATTGGACAAATTCAAGTATTCCCTGGTCATAAACTAATCAATTTTTCCAAAGTATGTTTGCTTTTATCTGTGACAAAAAGCTTCTTTTTGTATGTCATGCTTTGGGACTTTTTAAACAATATTTTTAATTAAACACAGCAAAAGAAAAAAGAAGATAAAAAGGAAAGAAAAAAAAGGGAAGACTCCCAAACAATAATAACAGCAGCCACTCAATTGAAGAGCCAGTTTGGTGCAGTAGTTAAAGCACCAGGCTAGAAGTCAGAAGTCTGTGAGTTCTAATACTACCTTAGGCACAAAGCCAGATGGGTGACCTTGGTGTCAGGGTTCCAACTAACAGGCCCAATGCAATCAAAGCTCCGAGGCCTGGGGTTTCCTCAAAGTATGAATTTATTAGGCCGGTCATATTGGCACAGCTGGTGAAAATCCAACTCTGAAGGACTCAAGGTTTTCCCCACCCAAATTAAACCCCAAAGTTCTTGCCCACGGGCCACATGTCCATCACATGTTCCAATCAGGTCATAGTCCCAACTCCAGTTGGCTTCAGTCCACAACTTCCCAGCACCTGGTGAGAATGTCCTTGGTTCCCAGGAGAAACAATTTTATTTTGGCTACACACCTCCAACTATCTCTATCTCCCCCCTCTCGTTCCTACAGCTTCAACCAGCCTTGCTGTGGCAGCCCTGAAGATGCTCCAAAATGGCTTCAGGGCTGACACTTGGGCCAGTCACTTTCTCTCTAGGAAAGCAAAAATAAACCACTTTCCAAAAAACTTTATGAAAAAATTATCCAGACAGTTGCCAGGAACCAACACTGATATGAATGGACAACAAAACCCCATTATATATATTACCAATGTTCGTTATTTCTTTTTCTTTTGGAGATATTTTACTATCAAAAAATAGCAGAGACTTCTGGTTTTGGTACTTTCCAATTACACATTTTCTCTATGTAACTTTTTGAGAATGCCCATAATAGCATTAGCAATAGCATTTAGACTTATATAACATTCACAGTACTTTACAGTGCTCTCTAAGTGGTTTACAGTCAGGCCCCAACAATCTGTGTCCCCATTTTACCAACCTCGGAAGGATGGAAGGCTGAGACAACCTTGAGCCTGGTGAGATTCGAACTGCCAAATTGCAGGCAGTCAGCAGTCAGCAGAAGTAGCCTGCTCTATTGTACTCTAAGTACTGTGTCACCACAGCTCTTATACCTCTGATCTGAAATTTCTTCATGATGTCTTCCATAGAGATTTAACTGGAGTGGAAATAATGAACTGTTGCTCAATGAAACAATAGAATTGTCTCACATTCCATTTATCCATCCCACAAAATAACCTGCACCCCACTTATATGAATTTTAGTACTGTAATTATTTTTCTTCCTTTGAAAACAGTCAACGTTTCATGAGGTGATTGGGGTAACGCCTTGTGACATTCGTAGTTGATACTGGGTATAGATGACAGGTTGATTAAGAGGTCACTCCAAAGTAAGGTGTGCAGATTTCTCTCAGATAAATTATTTGTGGGCTTGGGATGTTAAATGCCACCAGTATGCTAATGGTTCTGTTAACCCTAGGCAGAATTAAAATTCTAGAAGTTCTAGAGAGAGTGAGAGATCAAAATGGAAGGAGAACCTGAAGTCGAACCTTTATAAGATGGGACTGGAATTTCTCCATTTTGCTATCTATCTACTCCAGCTGTAATTCCAGACAGGATGAAAATTCCCTGAAGCAACAGATCTGTGACTTGGGGTTCTCCAAGACTCAGAATTGCACTCAGAATTGCTGTTGAAAGGTCATAGGGAGCCTTAGTTCAAGTTTGGCTGGTGTTTTAGTTGCAGTCTTCTTTTGTAATAGGAGATCCTGGCAGTAATCATGTCTAGGGGAGATCTTTCTTTGAAAATTACTCAGAAACTACAATTGATCTAAAATGTAGCTTCCCTCTTGGCAAGTGAGAGCTACTGCAAAATATAGTATAAATTTGGAAGGTGTTGCATTAGCTCCCAATGGTTTTCCAAGGAGTATTTAGTGTTAATTTTATAAAGTCAGTTATGTTTGGCTTGGCTCCCAGGATGGCCCATCTCTATCAAATAAAATGTCCAGGCAAATCATCTCAATAAGGGATGGTGCATGTTCTACTGCCTTTTTTGATGACAAAGCAAGAGGCAATAATTTTCCATCATTCCACCATCTTTCTGGAACAGCTAGACCCCAGAATTTTGGGTGGCACACTCTCTACTAATGTTCAGATGACAGTCTGGATAGAAAACTTTTAATCTATAATGTAAGAGAGGGGATGACAAAACCTGGGAACAGAATTAAAAGTGGGATTAATCTATAATCACTATGTAGCCACCAACAGACCAAATCCAACCAATCTTGAATTCCATTGACTTTTATTAGGGTCAAAATAACGCTAAGTTAATCGAATAGGTTCCTGTGCATAGACATAAGTAATAATAAATCAGTCTTGTGGGCCTGGTCTTTCAGGCCAGTTAATAATAACCATTTGCTTGGTTTGCAAATGCCGGCTAAAGTGGTTTTCTTATCAACTTTCATCATTTTATGTTTTTGTTTGACAGCTATTTTGATTCTGATGACATTGTAAGCTCTTCCTGGAGTATGGTGGCAAACAAGAATAATTAAAGCAATAATTTTGTGACTTAATTTTGTCTTTATATAATGACATCATTATGTAAATGACATTTATCATTATAAGTGACAAAATTTGTGATTTCATGGACATTTTGGGAATAAAAGGCAACCCTCATCCCAAATTGTCCATTGAATTAAAGTTTCATTGAGCTGGGTGATTATATGTTGACCTGCCTTATTGAACCTTATTAATTAATAATTTTGAATTAATTAATGCTTGCCCAGTTTTTAGTTCATAAGACTCAATTTGCTTATTCAGAGATATTCATCTAATTCTGTGAGTATACGATATGATAAATAATGGAATGCACTGAATCTTTTAAGTAAATAGAAATGATAAAGAACACAACCACGTCCAAGCATACCACCTGCTTTTGCAAATAGCAGCTCTGATGAAATAGAAAAGGTGGCAAAGGGCTAAATTCTCATCCTATTTCATCCCTAATCACACTCTCAATCTGGGCCTCTTTTTCATGCTTGATAATTATTATTATTTTTAAAAGTGTCTATATAACTAGTTATACCGAATTTGATCTCTCCATTGCAGTTAAAATGAAAGCGAAGCAATGTGCAAGTAATACACTCCAACTTTCTGAACCAATCTAAAAGTAGTAATATTTAATATGATAATATGGAACATTAAATACAAAAAAGAAAGATAATTGTATTAAGTGTCTTTGATTGGCTTTAATTAGACTACATGGCAATTTAATGAAATCACATCTAGTTTTTGTCCTGGCCCCATCTACAATATGGTACAACATACAAGTCACACACATAAAAAAAAAAAGCACAAGTCTTTGATTTTGGTCATGACTGCTATCTTAACTTTTTTTAAACCCTCCTCCTCAACTCAACTGAGAAAATGTTGACGAACCCTCTTAACAGCAGTCCTTGGAGACCCTAATTCAGATTGTTTTTAGGAAAACAATATCATGGTCAATCATTCAGTATAGCTTGATTGCGTAACTATTAGAAATATGATACTTTATCTTGAAATATGTATTTTTATGCTTTTTACATTTTCTAATTATATTTTAAAAGCTGAAACAGCATATTGTTCCCCAAAAATCATTTTCTGACTCACAACAACATCATCCTCATTATCAATTGCCATGGAATTACTGTTAGCCATTCAAAATAATTCCTTATGCTATGCAGGTACAATGCTAATTAAATGGTGTCAAGGTACACATGACTAGAAATAAGATGATAATAATTCCAATAATTCCATGGTGGTGCAGTGGTTAGAATGCAGTATTGCAGACAAACTCTGCCCACTGTTCAATCCTGATCAGCTCAAGGTTGACTCAGCCTACTATCCTTCTGAAGTCAGTAAAATGAGGACACATATTGTTAGGGGCAATATGCTGACATTGTAAACCACTCAGAGAGTGCTGTAAAACATTATGAGGCATTATATAACAATGTCTAAGTGCTATAGCTAATTCACCTACCCATAGGTGTATATTTGCAGTACTGTGGCATGAAAAAAACAGGTTTTAACAATGGTTGGTTTGACAATTGTACAATTTCTGTATGTCTTTCTCAAGATTTAACCATCCTTCCCTTCCCCTACTTTAAATAGCACTTTGTACATAGCATTGCAATTGTAATGCCTGAATAGAAGGTAAATCTAAAATGCTATTTTCCAATCAGCTCACTAGCAAACAATTATTTACCAGGATAAAGAAAAACCCATTGAAAAAAAATTAATCTGCTTTGAAAAAGAGTTAACAATCATTATCACGGCATCCTGCAAACTCTAAAAGCTTTGAAAGAAAGCTTTGTGCTTCCCATTGTTGTGACTGCAGAACTTTTGGTTGGAAGGCAGATGGTTTAGCATTGTGTTCAGCTATATCCTGAACGAAGGACAAAAACAGCCTTGCAGGAAAGCAAGCTTAGTAAGGATTCTAAAATCACTCCAAGCAATCTCTTGAAAGAGGAGATAAAAGTGTTTTAATTTTTAACTAATTCATACTGCATTTTCAGGAAAGGCTATAATATCTCATGTACTTGGTTTGTACAGCATACTAAGCTATGATATGTTTAATTATATTTTGACTAAAAGAAAACTGTTTTGATTCGCACAAAGCAAACACAAACATTATGAATTCGGCACATCATGTGGACCTATTCATTCCCACCAGTTCAACAGAATAATAGAATAGCAGAATGTAATAGACTAGATAATTTTGTGATAGAAATTTAATAGACTGATATAAAATATAATATAGATATATATAACCACTGGTTGAAAGTATTACAACAAATTTTAAGATAAAACTTGGAACATCTCGTATAAAATGATGGAATAATTAGTTTAGTCACGGATGATTAATAACTGATAAATATATAAGCATATGTTAGTTCGACAATGTGAAGACTGATATAAATTGTGAGTAAATGACTACAAAAGGATAGCACAAAAGATATGTAACCAACTGACACACTTTATTTATTTTATTTATTATTTATTTGATTTGCCAATTGTTTACAAGATAATAAGTATAAATGTATACATAGTTGTGAATACATGAAATGGTTACATATAAGAAAAATAAAAGAATAAGAGAAACAATAGGACAGGGACGGTAGGCACGTTGGTGCGCTTATGCACGCCCCCTACAGACCTCTTAGGAAAGGGGTGAGGTCAATAGTAGACAGTCTAAGGTTAAAGTTTTTGGGGTTTGGGGAAGAAACTACAGAGTCGGGTAGAGTATTCCAGACATTGACCACTCTATTGCTGAAGTCGTATTTCCTGCAATCAAGTTTGGTGCGGTTTACTTTGAGTTTGTATCTATTGTGTGCTCTTGTGTTGTTATGGTTGAAGCTGAAGTATTCATTGACAGGTAGGACATTGCAATGTATGATTTTGTATACCATGCTTAAGTCAGACCGAAGACGGCGTAATTCAAGGTTTTCTAGTTCTAGAATTTCAAGTCTGGTGGCATAAGGTATTCTACAGCAGTAGAGGAGTGGAGAACTCTTCTTGTGAAATATTTCTGGACTTTCTCAATTGTGCTAATATCAGATACGTAGTGTGGGTTCCAGACTGATGAACTGTATTCGAGTATTGGTCTAGCAAATGTTTTGTATGCTCTGGTTAGTAGTGTGATATTGCCAGAGAAAAAGCTACGTAGGATTAGGTTAACAACTCTTAATGCCTTTTTGGCTATGTAGTTGCAGTGGGCTCTAGCACTTAGATCATTAGAGGTGAGTATTCCAAGGTCCTTTACAGAGCTTGGGTCATCAACAAGATCTTGACTATTCAGCTTGTATTTTATTTTCTGATTTTTTTGCCAATATGTAAGACAGAGCATTTATTTGTTGAGATTTGAAGTTGCCATTTGTTTGACCATTCGGATACATAGTCAAGATCTTTTTGTAGGGTAGCAGTATTGTCTGTGGTATTGAACAGCTTTTTACATCATCAGCGAAGAGAACGCAATTGCTCTTAATATGATCACAGAGGTCGTTTATGTAGAGTATGAAGAGAGTTGGTCCTAGAACACTGCCTTGGGGAACACCACTATTGACAGGTACTGGATTTGATAGGACGCTCCCGATTTTGACCATTTGTTGTCTGTTTGACAGGAATGCTTCTATCCACTTATTCAGTTGTCCAGAGATACCATAGGATTTTATTTTTAGGAGTAGTTTGTCGGGTACCACTGAATCAAAGGCTTTACAGAAGTCTATGTAGATTGCGTCTATTGTTTTACCCTGGTCGAGTTGTGTCGTCCATATGTTTTTGCAGTGTAAGAGTTGCAGATTACAGGATAGTTTTTTTCCTGAAACCAAATTGTTTATTGGAGAGTAGGTTATTTGTCTCTAAGTGAAGGATGATGGATTGGTTAATAATTGATTCCATGACTTTACAGGTGACGCAGCATAAGGAGATTGGCCTGTAGTTTTCAACTAGGCTTGGGTCTCCCTTTTTGAAGATGGGGATGACTGTGGCTTGTGACCATAGGTTAGGCAAGGAGCTGGTTCTGAAAGATTTTTCAAAGATTATGCTTAGAGGTTTGGCTATGGCAGTGGATAGCTTTCTTAAGAAGTAGGCACATATTCCATCCGGTCCAATAGATAGAGATGGTTTTAGGTTGCGTATTGCTTTTTCAACATTGTCTTCTGTGAAATCGATATGTATTAGATCATTGTTGTTATCTGTGAGTACGGCTAGGAAATATTGGGCATGATCCATTGCTGTTTACAAATACTGAGCCGAAGAATGTGTTAAAGATGTTGTCTTTAAAGTCAAATAAAGTCACACTGTATGTATACAAAATGGAAGGTGGTTTTAAGTTTTTATGTTTTGTATGTGTATGTTTGTTTTTGAAAATATTTTTTTTAAAAAAAACAAAAAGAATAATAGAATAGCAGAGTTGGACGGGACCATGGAGGTCTTCTCGTCCTTTGCTCTGGCAGGAAACCTTACACCAGAGTTCCCCAACCTTTTTGGGTTGGCAGCCCAGAGTGGGGTGCCTTTAAGCATGCATGTACATGAGTGAATGGGGCTGCAATTACACGATGCTTGCGGCAACAGTAGCACCCGCATGATGCTCACGGTGATGGTAAGCTCATGGGGCTTGTGTGATGCTAGTGCAAGTGGGATGCGCATACACACAGGAGCACACTGGTCAGCCATTCATGCAGCCTGGTGGGCAAGAGTTCATGGCCTGGTAGTGGACCATGGCAGGGGTGGGATTCAACCGGTGTTACTACCGGTTCAGTGACTATGTTTTGCTCATACATGCACGCGTGTGAAACAAACATCAGCTGTGCTTCCCGGACAGCTGAAAAGCCTCTTTTTTCCTGCTTTTTCAGCCTCAGCTGTGCTGCGCAGGCCACACAGAATCAGTTTGGTGTCTGCTGCTCTTCAGAGCTACCGGTTCTTTAGAACTGGGCAGAACCAGTAGCATCCCACCCCTGGGACATGGCCCAAGGTTGGGGACCCCTGCCTTATAACATTTCAGACAAATGTTGTCCAATCTCTTCTTAAAAATATCCAGTGTTGGAGAAAATGTCTAATGTTGAAGTTTAATGCCATAGACATCTATTTCTTCCCTTTCTTTGTGATATACTATCTCAATCCTATACTATTAAGCCCTATCCAAACCCCTTACAAGTTTCTACAAATTGTACACTGTATCCTCTATGACAGGGATCCCCAACCTTTTCGACGCCGCGGCCCGGTTCCGACATCAGCTGGCGCCGCATGCCCGGCACCGGCGTCAACTGGGCGCCGCCATCTTTTATGACGAAACAGCGCTTCCGGTGACGTCACGGAAGCGCTGTTTCGTCATAAAAAGATGGCGCGCCAGCTCTGGTGAGCTTTTTCGGGTAGAAATGGCTACCCGAAAAGCTCACGAAGCGCTGGCGCCGCCATCTTTATGACGAAACAGCGCTCCGGTGAGCTTTCCAAAAAGATGGCGGCGCCCAGCAACCAGCGGCCCGGTAAGGCTTGTTCGCGGTTCGGCACCGGTCCGCGGACCGGCGGTTGGGGACCCTGCTCTATGAGTGGGACCAGCCAATGATAGAATTATTTGCATGACTATGAGTCAGTATGGGGTAAAAGATAAAGATAAAGGTTTCCCCTGTCCAGTTGTATCTGACTTGAGGGGATGGTGCTCATCTCTGTTTCTTAATTGAGGGAGTCAACGTTGTCCGGAGACATTTCCATGGTCATGTGTCCAGGATGACCATACACTGGGGTGCACAGAATGCTCTACCTTCGCCGTTAAGTGGTAACTATTTATCTATTCGCATTTGCATGCGTCTTTAACTCCTGTGCCATCATGCTCCTTACCCATACCCAGCATGGGCTATGACTCACAATCTCAGAGCAAATCTAAAATGTGTTTATTTCCATACAAGACTTTTTCTATTGAAACCCCAAAGTATAGAATCACTCTTTTTGCAATGGAGGAGTTCAGTCATTTTTTAAAATTCAACATCTATTCAGCCCTTGCTTATCAATGGAGACCAAGTGGAGCAAGTGGCCAGTTTTAAGTTTCTGGGTGTTACCCTAAAAGAGGACCTGACCTGAGGCAGTCACATTTCAGCACTGGTCAAAAGGGCCCAGCAGAAATTATGCTACCTGAGACTTCTCAGAAAATAACAACTGGATGAAAAACTGCTGGTGACCTTCTACCGCTGCACCATAGAGAGCATTTTAACATACTGCACCTCTGTATGGTTTGCCAATTGCACAGTGGCAGATAGAAAAACACTCCAGAAAAACACTTCTGTCATTACCCAGAAGATCATTGGTTGCCCTCTCCCCTCTTTGGAAGAGCTTTATAACTCCCGTTGCCTTAAGAAAGTTCAAAACATTCTCAAAGATCCATCTCATATCCTGGGAATCCCCCCCACTTTTTTTAAACTATTACCATCTAGCAGACGGTACAGAATAATAAAAACAAGGACAAATAGGCTGAAAAACAGCTTCTATCCCAGGGCAGTAACTCTATTGAATTCTACTGTATAGTGGAGTGTTGGTGTGGTATTGGGGGTTTCCAGTTCAATGTGTGAAGGGTGAAGGATATGTGTTTTTGTTTATTTTCATGGTCATGATCATGATGTGCACTGAAGATGGTGTTTGATTTTGTTGTATGAGGTGCAATGACAATAAAGTAATCTAAACTAAACTAAACTACTAGTCTAACTTCTTCCTAAATAGCGTGCAGGAATATTCATAATATCTTCTGACTGCTAGTTGATGTTCACAGATGCACCCTGCTAGTCTTCTGTTGTATGTTGTAGATGAGTCCTTGTTTCCCCACCCCCCCATGGGTTACTGGCTCTTTAGGTTTACTTAGAATGCTTTGGTGAGCTTTGGTTGATTTGTGTGCTATGACAATATCCATGCTTGTAATAATCTGCTGGCTGTTTCTGACTCAGCTAAATTTAAAAATGCTGGGGAATTCCTGGAAGCTTGGCATTCAGGCAAACAGCCTTCAATAGGTACCATTAGGCTCCAAAAACCAAGAAAGACACGTTTCAATTCTTCTAAGCAGATGATTTTATTGTTCCTCACCTCCATACATTAATCTTGTCAAACTAAAGCAGACTACTTGAACCATAAAACATACTCTAGGAACTATTAAGGAAAAGTCATCTTCATCCTCTTTCTCTCACACAAACTATTTAAACTGCATTGTGTCTTACTCCTCTGGAATGCACTCCCTCAATCCTGGGAATCTGGACAACAGTCCATTCCCTAGAGATAAACCATATTTACGTATCATTGGAAACAACAATGAAAAAGCTAAGAATGAATCAAAAAGACCAGAACACATCCTCTCCAGCAACCAACATCAAGACAAGCAGATATTAAAACCAGACAAACAGTTAAGCAGAAAACAATACCCTAATTATGGAACTACCACCAACATTTGCTACTGTATAGAAATAGGGAGAAAACCCCACATTCACCAGCATTGATGTTGTTATCTAGTTGAGTAATGAATCAATCAACCAAACTCAGAGAACTGGGACTGCACAGTTCAATCCTGAGCTACACGTATTCTCTTTTATTGGAATTAAATATATAATTTCATTATAAAAGAGGTTCCTTGTTCTATTTCCCTCTCCTCAGCACATATTAATAAAATGAGATGGAAAAGTTATCCTTCCATTAAAAAAAATTATGTTTATGTAGTTTATGTTCCGTTAACAGCCTTCCCCAATCCTCTCAAGATTTTTTAAATTCAGTTTGAACATTATGTTTTACCTCAGGCCTTCGGCCAAATGGATAAATAACTCTTCTTCTGAGTTCCAAACAACTCACATTTTATTACCTTCCGTGCAGTGAAGGCATTGCTTTCATCAGGAGGGAAAGCTGCACTAATGTCCATCATCATGATTCTTGCCCAGATTTGAAATTAAGACTTAGAATCATAATAGATGTCCTGCCATCAATCATAATAGATGTCTTGCCATCAGAACCTGCTCCTGGGGTGAAAATATAAATTATGTAAATTACAACTGGTCTTGTGATGAAAATCAGAGGCTATAATTCTCCCTCCATTTCTCCATAAAGAGTACTACAGTTAATTGCTACTAGAAAACAACAGTTGGAAACAGCTTTTTCAACAGTTGAAAACAAAAGGTTGACCTAATGTTTCCTTAAGTCTTTGGGGATAGTAGTTTTATTATGATAAACAGAATTCACATTGCATGGGAAATCAAGGCACAGAAGCACCTCCCAAGGTGAACAAAGTTTTGGTGATCAAAAGAGGATGCATTATGAAGAAGAAACGAATTATGCATGGGATTGGTGGTGATAATACATACTGGTAGATCAATGAAGAAAACTAGGAGCAACATAATGCACAGAAATTTTTTTGTTTGGAATCTATTCTCTCTCTCTCTCTCTCTCTCTCTCTCTCTCCTTCTGTCTGTCTGTCTGTCTGTCTTAATGTGTTAATTCTCATCCTAGATTTTATAAAGCTGCTTCACTGGATAACTTCACTATAATTTCCTGCAATTATGTCACCAAAACTTTAGCTATGAATGCCAAGAAGTGAATTCGAGCTTTACCCATGCAAAATATAAGCTGTGCTACCAAGCTGTGTTTTCTCAAATTTTGAGCTAGAACTATAATTGTTTGAGGTTCAGTCCAGCAAGAGAAACATATGATAAGTAGCAGCAAAGAAAGAGATGAACAATAGCACCAAACAAAGAGATTTAATTAACCATGTGCAAACTATCAAACAATATGATTCATTTCACAGGCTAGCAAAATAATGTTTAGGATTATCCAGCATGGATTAAAGTCCTTCATGGAAAAGGAGATGCCAAATATTCCAGCTGGTTTTAGAAAATGCTGAGGAACATGAGACATAACTGCTGATGCATTCTGGATAATTGAGAAAGCCAAACAGAATTTAAAAAGTCACTACAGCCTTCATTGATTATAGAAAGCCTTCAGTTGTGTCAATGATGTGAAGCAATGGAATAGACTTAGAAAAAGTCGAACAACAATTCATTATTTTCATTAGGAACTTATATACAGGTCAGAAAGCCTCAGTATGGATAAAACCGACTGACTCTAAGTTGCCAAAAGAGTGACACAAGGTTCTAGAATCTTATTTATTTATTTGTTTATTTGTTTATTTATTTAATATGCTAAATATTTATTAAGGGAAACTATATTACAAGATAAATAACATTTTAAAACTGGGAAAAGAAATATCAATTACCTGAACAATGCTGATAACACTACTGAAAATGATAGTCAAAAAATGCAAAGGATCTACAGTAACAAAAGTCAAAGAGGACATTGAAAAGGTGAGACTAAAATTAAATATAAAGAAGACCAAATGAATGAAAATAGGTTCAACAACTAGCCTTTGAACTGACCATGAAGATGTTGAGGTGTAGATAACTTCAACCATCAACAGTAAAGGATCAAACAGTAAAGATCTTAGGGGGGGAAAAATCAGATGACACGATGTATCTATACTTACAAAGATCAGAATAGGGTCAGCAATGGTATTATTCCCTGTGGCACTCTGTGGAAGCGACAGTTAGACACTGAATAAGCAGGACAGGAACAATATTGATGATTCTGAACTTTGGTATTGGAGAAGACTTCTAGAAAACCATGGACAGTGAAGAAAACAAACCAATGGATCAACAAACAAATCAACTTAAAGTTCTCACTTGAAACACAAATGACCAGGCTCAAGCTATCCTATTTTGATCATTTTATGTGAAGACCTAGCTCTCTGGAAAAAGCACTAATACTCAGAAAGGTTAAATGAAAGGTAAGATGATGACCAGCAATGCAAAAGACCTATTGCAGTGGTAATAGGTACAGCAGATATAAAAAGTTTACATGTCCCTGTTAAAACACCAGTTTTTAAGATATACAAAAATCAAACCAAGATATTTATGTTATGGTCTGATAAGACCAAGTATAATTGGTGCAAAAAGAACACTATGCATCATTAAAAATACACCACACCCACACTATTTACTAAGACTGTATTATTATTATTATTATTCTCATCCTTCCTATTTCCTATTTCCTTTTCTACTTATAACTTTGTTGCTTGTATCTTTATGATTTATATTGTTTTATTTAATTTCCTAGTATGATTGTGTTGATTGCTTATTTAGTATCTTATGACTATCACTAAGTGTATCTTATGATGAATGTATTTATGATGATTATGATCATGATTTATCACTTATATCTTTTATGTACACTGAGAACTTATGCACCCAAGAGAAATTCCTTGTGTGTCCAATCACACTTGGTCAATAAAGAATTATATGATTATGCTTTGGGACTGCTTTTCTTCATATGACAAGATCTCTAAAGAAGAAGGAAAAGAATCCTTCAATGGGAATGAATGGAGTTTGGCTAGAAGAGCTGAAGACATTGTGGGGAAAAGAAGGGTTTAGACAGTTAGCAAGTAGTCAAAAGAGGCAAATGTAGAGCTATGACTACAGAGATAGCCATATGCACATAGAAAGAGATCAATAGATAAAATAAAGTAGACATTGATATGAATTTATAATAGACTAATTTGTAGGCTCTATATTAAGATAGGTAATAAGAATAATAGTAAGATATAGACACAAACATAGAATTACTATTAAGATTACAAGTAAGAAGTAGAAGTTTAATTCTGTATACTGAAACAATCTCCTCTTGAGTCAAAAACAATTCTACATTCTGCTGTCTATGGTCTGTACCCAATTGTAAAACCATAATACAAATACATTTACCAGTGTTCTTCTTTATTAGCACTTCTGAAAGCTCCCCTAAGGAAGCCTATCCTTCCTTAAAATTATTTCCAGGTCAATCAAAAATGTGTACTTTTTTTTTTTTGGTCCAACAAAAATGTCTTTAATTCTTTCTTCTGTATCCCATTTTTATGACATATTTTTTATTTTTACATGTTTTTTGAGACAATGAACTTGATGGCTCAGATTTTATTGCAATTTATTACACAAGCTATTCTGTGGGTGTTTTAATATATTTATTTGTTTGCTGAAGTACAAATTAGAAACGTTCAAATATATAAATAAAGGCTGCCCTTTAACCGCAGAGCCTTGGGTTAGATATTGAAGTCTCTTGCTAATTTTTTTCCATCCCAAACTATTAAGCACTAAACCTTTGACTTATACCCTGAAGGCCATGTGTACACTGGTGAGAACCAGTGCTAATTGCTTGTGGAATCTAATGGTGAAATCTAAACCTAATTGCTTACTAGATTTACTGCAGCAAGCAGTGGTGTGATTAGCCAGTCTCCAAGACTGAGATATGATCATTAAACCTCTAGAATGCAGTTTCTGTTCATAGCTTATCATAAACTATGACAACATCCTAATTATTAATATTGATATGTGTCTCTTGGAAGCACTAACAGGATGGGCATAAAAAGAAAATCAATGGGAAATGCTGGGGGTTGAGAAATGTATTCACCTTTCAATAAAAGAAAAAAGGTGAAATAATCACCATCAGCGATCAATGGACTACCTAGAGATTGCATCAGATTGGCTTGGAATAAGCTGACTTTCCTCCTCGTTTTCAAAGAAATAGCTTGTCATATTTTGACGTCAGGTCAAATTCCCTATTAAAATTGCCGGAGACAAAACTTCTCCCTTGATTTCCATGGACAGATTTGAAGAAGAGGAAGCTCTGAAAACAGTGTTTGGGCTGCAAGTGGAAAACCTATTACTAAAAGCTCTGCTTCTTACTGAAACAGTCGTCCTCCAACTAGACCAGGGATCCCCAACCTTTCGACGCCGCGGCCCGGTTCAGCGTCAGCTGGCGCGCGACCCGGTTCCAGCGTCAGCTGGCGCCGCCATCTTTTTTGACGAAAAATCACTTCCGGTGGCGTCACGGAGTGATTTTTAAAAAATGGCGGCGCCAGCGCTTCTGGTGAGCTTTTTCGGGTAGAAATGGCTTTCTACCGGAAAAGCTCACCAGCTGGCGCCGCCATCTTTTTGACGAAAAATTGCTTTTTTACCAAAAGATGGCGGCGCCAGCAACCAGCGGCCCGGTAAGGCTTGTTCGCGACCCGTGTACCGGTCCGCGGACCGGCGGTTGGGGACCCTGTGCTAGACTACAACACTCAGCTATTGGGAGCTGAAGTCAGATATATTGGATTGTACCAGATTGAGAAAGATTCCTTAAAAGTTAAGAGTTAAGATTCGTCTGGCTTTCATCTATTCTTTCAAAGAAAACACTTTTCAAATGAGAGTCCTCCAAGAAGTTTTTAATGTCCTCATCACCATCTCTCAGAAGATGGATTTTAATTTTGAGATAGTTTCTTCATTCCTACTCAATCCAGCTTGGGACAAAGCTTATTTTCTTTCTTATGTTCTTCAAGAAAAATCCCAGAACAGCTTCATTCATCCCTCCTCCTATCAGGCCAAATGGTTTATTCTTCTCCCAACCCAGTGAAGGATCAGTTTCCCCCTCTTCAGAAGGGTCAGGGGCAGAGGTGGTATTCAGGAGGTTCTGACCAGTTCTGGAGAACCGGTAGTGGAAATTTTGAGTAGTTTGGAGAACTGGAAAATACCTCTGACTGCCCCCTCCCATCTATTCTCTGCCTTCCAGGTCCCAGCTGATCGGCTGGGTCTTCTTTTGTTGCCCTGCAACAGGAGAATGGAGCTGGAAAGCAGGTTAGTGGGATGGGGAGGGAATGGGGATTTTGCAGTATATCCTTCCCCTGGAGTGGGGTGGGAATGGAGATTTTGCAGTATCCTTCCCCTGCCACACCCATGCCCATTCTCCAAGCCACGCCACACCCACAGAAACACTAGTAAAAAAAATTGAATCCCAGGGGGCACATAATAACTGCCTTCCAGTTCTTGAGAGACTGTCACAAAGAAGTGGGGATTGACTTATTCTCGAAGGACCAGCGGGCAGGACAAGAAATAACAAGTAGAAGCTTGATACAGAAAGATGGAACCAAAAAGAAAGAAGGTTTTTTTTTTTGACAGTGAGAGCAATTAATCAGTGGAATAGCTTCCTTCCTGGGGCTGTGGGTGTTCCATCACTGGTAGTTTTTTTTTTTTTAAACGTACTGGAGAACCATTTGACTGGGATGGTGTAAATCTTCTGCTTGAGGAGGAGATTAGATTAGATTAGATTAGAAGAACCCCAAGGTCCCTCCAAAGCATGTGGTTCTATAAAATACATCATTGTTCCTTCTCAATCTACCCTTCTCAAAGGATAGATCTTTATCCTCCTCAAACTTTTGGCAAACTACACCGATTTCTTTCTCCAATGTGTTCTTGCCCTTTTTTCCTGACATTTACAATTATTTAACCTTTCACTATTCGTATTACTGACTCTACTTTTTCAGAATTCCAAATAGCATCATTTTTTGCAATATATCATGAAATCTTCCTTAACACGTGCGCATATATGCAGAATTTTTTTTTTTAAGAAAAAGAGGCCAATTGTCTTTTTTTTCCCCAGAAAAAAATGTCTTTTTTTTCCTTTCCAACCATGCTGACCAATAACATAGGAACGGTTCTTCTTTACAGTCCAACTTTTTTTTTTATAACCTTTGATTCATTTTCATAATTTGAAAATTGTGTTCTCCATTTATCCAAGCAATTGATGTTCTGTACAGGGCATAGATAATGCACAATAAATACAGGGGGGGGGATATTTAAATCAATACTTTTATATTTAGTACTCTGCCTTGCCACTCTGAAACACACCACCTGCCCATTCTTGGATAGAATACTCAGCTCAGCTTTGAGAAGAAAGCCAAGATTTGATCTCATTCATCATCTTCTCTTTTGATTGCGTTGAAGTAGATTTTGAGCATGCAGTTAAAATGTGACTCATAATGGAGAAGAAATGATTGGGCTGACTAGGAAAATGAACTTTCAAATACTAGCCTGGAGAAGCGGCTTCTTGCTATTCACAGAAAGAGCTTGATTGTCCCAAAGTTGTTGCTGTTTTAGGATCTAACTCATTACAACACTTCAAAGCAGCTGCCTTAATTTGTTTGTCTGTTTTTTGTTTGTTTGAAACAAAGAAAATCTGAAAAAAAATGGGGGGGGGGACAGTTTTGAGAACTAGCTGCGAGTCCATCTATTCATGTGTTTCACCAAAGTTCAAAGCGCTTTCAAATCTTCGGTGAAAAATGCGCAGAATATTTATTTATTTATGAAATAACTATTTCAAAAGCTCACCAGTTGCAAGTACAATCTGCTTCTTTTGAATAGCGGTACCACTAGATGCTGCCATTAATGATCCATTGATATAAGCTCAATGGTAGATCACTTCCTTAATTTGCTGAAGGTCCTAAGTTGTATTTATTGTCAATCAACAGTAGTTAATTAGATGCATGAATGGTCTGACTCTTTATGGCCCTGGGCAGGGGTGGGATTCAAAAATCCCAGCAACTGGTTCACTGCCCGCTTGCAGGGTGGGTGTGGCCATGGTGGGCAGGGCCTACTGGAACTTCCTGTTTCTGACTTCCGGAGGGCCTCTGGAGCCCTGGAGAGGCTGTTTTTGCCCTCCCAAGGGTCCAGAGGCCTCCCCCGGGCCTCTGGTAGGGCGAAAACAGCCTCTTCCAGCCTCTGGAGGCCCACTGAAAGCCAGAAATAGGTGCGTTTTGCCACTTCTGGTTTTTCCACGAAGGCTGTTTTTCGCAAGGATCCAGAGCCTCCCCCGGGCCTGTGGGAGGGCGAAAACAGCCTCTCCTGGGCTCCAGAGGCCCTCTGGAAGTCGGAAACAGGGCCGTTTCTGGACTTCCAAAAGGCCCAGTTTTCCCTCTCCCAGAGCCTCTGCATGGACCTGCATTTACCTTCATCAAAAACAAACTGCGTGGAGACTCCTGGGAGGGGAGGGGCCAGCCAGTCAGTTGAAATACTGGTTCAGTGTACCAGCTGTAACTTTAACATCTGGTTTGCCCGAACTGGTCCAAACTGGTACAATCCCACCCCTAGCCCTGGGGAAGAAAATGCACGAGTAGTTCTCGACTTATGACCACAAATGAGCTCCAAATTTCCACTGCTAAGCAATACAGTTGTTATGTGAGTGTTGCCCCCATTTTGTGACTTTTCTTGTCACGGTTGTTAAGGGAATCACTGCAGTTGTTAAGTTATTAACAGGATTGTTAAGTGAGTCTGTCTTCCCCATTGACTTTGCTTGTCAGCAGATCACAAAAAGTGATCGTTGGATCCCAGGATACTGCAACTCTCTGTTCTGACCCAAACCTGGATCCAAGAGAGTAAACACAAGACAAAGGTTGTTGAGGTAATTCCCCATTAGGAGAATGAGCGCACACAGGGAGACGTAGTGAGAGTAGTGAAGAATAACACACAACCAGCACACAGATACACTGTATAGTAAAATGTAGGTTTTTACTTCCAGTAAAACGGTTAAGCAAAGTTGAACAAACAGTCCAAGTCATTCACGGTTAAAGCAGTCAGTTTTCAGTCCAGGGATAATCCAATAACAAAGTCCAGTATCAAAAACAGTTCAGTAAATAGACTCAAATCAAATCTAAGAATAACGATGATCAGTAACAGTCAATAAGGAAAAATGCAGGAACAGCAACACTCTCAACAACAGGACAGGACGAAACAACCCAGGTTTCTGGCTTCATCTTATGGCCGTTTGAGGAACCACACCCAATTACAATTTTAGCATTCCCTTAAAGAGGCAGTATTAAAATGTCTATCCTGGTTTATATATTTTCCAACCCAACTGTTAGGTGACTTACATTCCTAACAAAGCTAACAGCACAACCTTTTACTGTTTCATTAACGAATCCTGTTTCTTCACAGATAAAAGGCTGCTTCCAACTAATTAGCTCCGACAAGAAAGAGCCTTGCCAAGTTTTTGCAAGGCTGCCAAAAACAGCAAATAAAGTTCCTAAACAATAAATCAAAGAGTATCCAAACACTAACTCAGATATTCTAACATCCACCAGGCTTGAGTATCAAACTTCTTTGCCTTCTGCAAAGAACTGCAGTTCTCAGCTAGCTTTTATCTTCTCAGGGAGGGAACATTACCTTCCAGCCTTACTCCCGAGTCACCTGTGCTGCTGCGGCTGCTCCTTCCTTCGAGCAGCCCTGCGTGCATGTGTGCTGGGGCACGGGCTCCTCGGTGGCATCTTCATCACTGCTGCCAGCCTCCACAATCTCCGAAGGCAGAATTCCACTCCCTGATGGTCCTGCATCACACGCAGGCCCCTCATCTGAGCCCTCACTCTCCGAGACCTCAGCTGTCCACACCTGCTGCCAGTGAACCACAACACGCTCATACATACATGCCATTGACAAGCACCTGAATTTTGATCACATGACCATGGGGAATGCTGCAATTGTGGTGTGAAAAACGGTCATAAATCACTTTTTTCAGTGTCGTTGAATGGTCACTAAATGAAAAGTTATAAGTTGAGGACTATCTGTATGTGATGGTGCACATTTTAAAACACTTGGCTCACACATCAGAGAAAGCAGAAGGAGAGGCATATGTATAGGTATTTTAAATATGTGAAACAAAGAGATCTGAATGTCTTGTCTTTGACAGTTTTGCTGGCATGCATAATTAATTTCTATTTCTTTATTTTCTATCCCAAGAACAAAATGGCTCACAATGTAAAAAATACCAAATAAACAAGGGAAATACCACAATACTGCATACAATGACCTTATAATCATGCAAAATATTTGTGGCATCCATCCATTGCCATTGGTTTCTGCGTCCTTCCATAAACTGAAGCAAAATGCTAAAATGTTACATTCTTTACTCTTTTCTAGTACTGTCTCTTTTCTTCTCCTCAGGACCATTGCTGGCTTGTTAGCTTGGATGGATCCTTTTATCCCCCTGCTGTTAAATCCAAAGCTGCTGTTGAACCC